>NC_081414.1:364127991-364434241 GCF_030272615.1 Cryptomeria japonica | reverse complement strand
TAAATCCATGATGTAAAGTGATCTAAATCATGAAGATGAATCAAAACGAAGCTTATACAAAGACATAAAAACAACATGAAACCATACCCAACCCCAAGGGAGAGGTACAAGCCAATCTTCAATCGGTGAACTCCTATTGCTTTTCTATAACTTCAAAAGCCCCCAATTGATGAAATGATGCTTGATGAAGGTTTGATGGATGAATGTTGAATGTTGTTGAGGACTTCAAAGATCTACTCTTTTGCTACAAAGAAGGCTCTTTATGCTCCCAAAACCTTCTCTTAGATTCTTAGAAGAAGACCCCTTCAAATGAAGAAAGAGATCTCTTAAGTATGAAACCCTAGATCTTAATTTCATCTTTAGGCCAACCTAGGATTTGAATTTCCTGCCAATATTTTGGGGTTAAGCATTATTATATCATAGGATTATGCTCCCAAAATTTAGAGAAAAAAGTTGAGGACCATGTGCACTTTCAACATGGTTCGACCAACTTTTCACCAAATTTTTGGGGTTGTTAGATATGATGATATTAGAGCGAATCCCAAAGTTACAATTGATTTCGAGATGTTTTGATATGCGAAATCGGGCCTTAAAGGTCAAAATAAGACATAATTAAGGTTTATGATTAAATGATTTATTGAAGGAATAAGATGAAAAGGGGCACATTTAGGTTAAAGGGACCACCTTTATAATATATGAAGAGGTGAAATATGAATTTATATTTAGTTAAGTTAATTAATTAAATGCTTAAAAGAGATTAGAAATGCAAGATGCAAAACATACTAAGTTGAGTGCTAAACTAAGTGTGAAATTGTACCACCCTAGCAAGGGTGTACAATTTATGACACTGCAATACCCAAACCCACTAATTAATTATTAATATTATTACTTGCAATTACAAGAAAACTCTTCATGTGGTTCCATAGGTCTAGACCCCCTCCTAGAGATCTAATGCTCATGACCTTGGTCTTACACATGCAAGAGCTCACTCTCCCAACCATGGGCCATAACCATAGGGTAAAACATACATCCAAGAACATAATACAACATCATAAAGGCTCACAAGTCATAACATACTGAGAACAAACTAATCACAATAGAGTGCATATAGCCATACACATGGTAAGATCCTTTACCAAATCAATAAAAAGGAAGAACCAAGCATGAATGCAATCCAACGATAAAACCAAATCCATATCAAAACCTCTACAGTGAGGCATAACACATCCCACTGGAGCCATATAATCAATCCTCAACATCGAGGAATTCTCCCTCTCGCTGGAGTAATACAATGCATATGAAAAACCTCAATGGTAAGGCATGTATCCTCTTACCGATGCATTAAAAAACATTATGAAAGATCAAAAGACATCAAGGACAACCCATAGAATCTCATCACATCCTATACATGCTTCTAGAGAAATCACAATCTCAAAAAGACACCAAACAAGGCTCAAAATTGACTTTCTAGCACCTTTGAAGCAGTTCAACGCTCCCGGTATACTGATCAATGCCCTTGGTATGTAGGGTGGCATTTTTGGTATGCATCGCAATGTTTTGGGTGCATTGGATAGTGTTTTGAGTTCATAAATTATCTCTTTGGGCACATTCCCCAGCTCTCCTGGTTCATTCCCTAGTGCTCCTGGATGATTTTGTAGCATTTTGGGTGAATGAGCCTGAAAACATGCAAAATTGACATAGAAAGTAAAGGTACTTGCTCAGGTCTACAAAGGGGTCAAAACTGGCACCAACACTCAACACAAAAGGCCTGGAAAGTCCAAAAATCAAAGAGGGAAGACACAAATATGAAGTTGTAGACTCACATACAGAAAACTAGATAAATAGCTTTCTCCCACAGTGCTTAGAATGGCACCTTGAATACATAACATCAAGGGAAGATCTAATAACTACACAATAACCTCAAAGAGAAAACACAAAATCTATCTAAGGCTCATACAATCTCAGATCCTTTCAAATGGTTTGTCTCCAAAATATGCAAGCCACAGTAAATCAAAATGGTTCCTGACAAGCTACAGGAAGCCCAAAATCACATAATAACAACTCTGACATGAGGGAGATGCAAAGAACTCAACACAAAAGAATAGTAATCTCCTTTGTAAGGCTTATTAGCATATCTCATTCACAAGAAGGGGAAACACAAACATTCACAAAGAAGAGATAGGAAAAACACTTCCAGCAAGAGCTTTTCAAAACTTGAAATTAATAAACTGCAAATCTCTTTTCCCAAATTCCTTCCAATCCAACTTCAATCTTTCAAAATTCCATTCTAATTTCTCCAAAACAATTTTTAAATCATTCCCAACAAACAATCTTGTACATGCATAGTTCATACAAGCTTTTCTGGAAATAAAAAATTTGAAGGAAAAGTAGAACTAACCTGCAAACGCAAATCCAATAATGATTGAAATCAAAGAAGAGCAAAATCCACAAGAAATCCAAAATTCCAATAATCTTCAATCCAAATTTGAAACCAGTTCTTGAATTCTGCCCGACGATCAACCTGGCAACATTTGCAGAAAACCAATTAAACAAAAATTCAAACTCAAACTTTAGAAATATTTGACCAATCAGAAAATTCCAAGAAACAATATATTTTACCAAACATGTATAGTTTCGAAGAATATATTATTTATTAATATAATTTACTTACCCATTCAAAAATAGCCAATCACATGAAAGGGTAGGTAACTTTATATTATGTTCAATAACCAATAAAATAATAGTTGTATAAACACAATAAGCAATAAATCATACCCAATAGAAATCAAATAAATGCATTAAATGGGTGAATCCATATAAACACGAATTCTCAATAAAATATAAAATCAAATCAATAATAAACAATTAATAAATATTACAACTAAATAAAATGAATAAATCAACTCAATAATAAATTAACAATTATATAAATCAAAGCAACAATAAACAGATAATAAATAAATAAACCATTCAACAATAAATCAAAAATGAATTAATAATAAATCAACTAAATTATTTAAATACAACTCTCAACAATAAATAATTATCAATTGATAAAATAACCAATAATCATATTATAGGATAAATTAATTCAAACCTTAATAAATTACATTATCTCACAATATAAATTAATTAATAATCATACACTCGCATACTCAAGCAACTTGATAATAGGGGAACATTGACACAAGACTCTACCACCGACTTGCATCGTGGTGCAATCCGACAAAGTGAACAAACTAAGCCTAGAGTGAGTGAAAAAAACCCATGCCATCTCCAACAACTTGCCATTGGGATAGGACATGCTCAGACCTATAAAACTAGGTGGAGTCGATGTCCGGTACCTGCAATCTTTCAACCACAATATAATGCATATACCACATATAACCATCATGATAAATAGACAAGTGAAAAAAGAATCACAACACCATATCATGCTTGCAATGAGTGATAAGGCAATTTCCCTTTCACAAAGATAGTCACACAATATAACATCAAAGCATCACATAAACCATAATCATGAAATAGGGTTAGTACCATCGTAACATTATAAGTCATATATTCCACATATGAATCCAGAAATCACATAAATCCATCCATCATGGTGATCGTACATGCCAACATCCATAGGATTCATCAAATGCCATATGCCATTTAATATGTCTAGCATCATCAATCATATAAATCACCAAACATCATGAGTCATATCAAATAACATAAATCCACATAGAGTAACTAGCATCATCAGTACCATCTAAGATGACAATAGAGTCGTAAGTAACCATCTAAGCATCAACCATATGTCTAAATAAGTCTATCAATGTGTAAAATCAAAATGCAAGTCTAGGAGGGGGCACTACACAATATTTTCTTCCAATTTTTTACTCTTTGGACGTATCTTTCTCTTGGAACAATCCATTAGTCTACAAACTAATATTCCTTTTAAACAACTTATCTAAATAATTTAGATTGCAAATTAGAGGTTTCAAGTGAGAAATTAGAGTTAAAAATTCTTAAAACCTTTTAATAATTACGACCTTGATATTTGACCAATCTAGAATAGAAATCAACTCTTTAGTAGATAATCACAAACTAGCTAAGCATTACTAGTTCCAAACCCTCTCTTGTCTATCTCAATGGATTATTCATATTATTTTAATAATTTTCACCCTTCTCATATTTCATTTTGTCTCTCTTAGAAAGGTTATAAATTGTTCTTGTTCTTCACTATTCATGAGTATCATTTTCTTATGAATCATTTGTTATAGTATCCCCTAAGTTTCTAGCAATAGGCCTCTCAATTTAATCTATTGAGGCTTCTATTTCCTTGTGAATTCTTTTTTATGACACTCACTTCTTTGTCCCTACATAACTTTGGATCTCAATGGTCATGGCGAATAGTTATCTTGAATCACCAATGCCCAAATTAGCATAAATGATTTGGAATGCACGGTATGCCATAGTTGATCTTGCTAAAATATACTATTTCAAAATTTAAACAAGCACCTAAACCTACCATGCATTCCTCTCCCTGTCAATTTTTTGTTTGTTTGATCCTTTTTTTCAACAATATTTTCATATTAATAAGGTTCTCCTATAAAGAGTTATTTATCCAAACCCTAGATCTAGACTTATCTTTACGATATAGCCTTGGACAATTTTATACAGCTTCAACATTTTTGTCCCACTTCAAGTTTTTTGAATCAAAGAGACTTGGAAAGAAAGATGATTTCCAACTATTACATATCACATTTCTACAAGATTTCTTGTTCAAATAATGATCATTCATCTTTAATAGACCTTTAAAAATATAAAGAAGTTTAGGTATAAAAGATAGTACAAATTCTATCTCAAAAGGGTGGTGACTTGAAAAGTATATGACAAGAAGCAAACTATGTTATCATTCTATGTGCTACTGTTTTCCAAACATACAAGGAAATTTTCTTTTTGTGTCATTCAATGAAAGGAAACCCACAAACTAAATTTCTTTCTTCAAAAATCAAAAGGGAAATCAACTAGAAACAAAATTACCAAATCTATTAGGAAATGACCTCACATAAGAAAGAAATAAAATGAACCACCAAAAAACCACAAGAACACCAAAGAGTCACAAGGAGAGCCATGAAGGAAGATGGTTTGTCTTCCACACCAAAGCTCCTTATTGTTATAAAATTCCTTAATAATTACTTAAAATTAAGGTGTTGCAAATTTGTAATATCTAAGTAAAATAGGATCATAAATATACAAAAACAACTTAAAACTTTACAACTTATACTTCTCAAAAATTGTACATTATAAAAGCCCTCTAGAAAAGGAACCCTAGACTTTACATTGTGTTTAGACCAATGCCCATGGATAGCTTACACTCAAAAACATCTTACCAATTATAATGAACCATGACTAGGGAAGTGCCACAAAATGCCACCAAGTAGAAGAATTCACAGCATAAATGAGGACTTGTGATAGACTTTCATTACATCAAGGCCTTACCCAAATAAATTTGTATACATAATTTTTTAAATGCTCCATAGTTCAAAGAAAAACCTGTGTTAATATAAATTTTTAAATCACATTAGAAAATAAGTTTAGAGGATGCAAGACATGCACAAAAACATATTACCAATTAAAGTTGAACTAGTATCATATTTCTCCTTAAAAGACCTTAAAAACATAATTTCTCAAAAATAGAGACTAAACACAAAAAATAACAATGATAGCAAAAACAAAAGGATCATCATCATCACATTTCACATAATCCATCAACTCATTTCATCATCATCAAGTTGATGTACCATAACCAGTATCTTTTTCTTTATATATCAAGTTTGTACTTGTAGCATCATAAATTGTATCCGCATACAATTTCATCCTCACCTAGACCTCACATTGGTGTGTCCTCTTTCGATGCCCAGTGCCTATTTTGATTATGCTCACGTCACCTCACATACTTGCAATCTCATTGTCTTTCTTGCCCTCTCCCAAATCTAAGTCCCAATTCTTAAGATCAAGGCGTCTAACACCTTGGTCCTCTTAATTAGGACCCAAACTTGGTCCTCATAATTTTCACCTCGTGTGAGTGGGATATTTGACCCAGTGTCAACCTACTCTAAAAATTCAAATTGTTTTTGAGAAGTCAAGCATAAAAGGAGGTCTACCCCTCTCATTTGAAATTGAACAAGCAACCTCCTAAGTGAAATCAAGATCCAAATTACACTCTAGCAAATTCAATTCAAGTGAGCAAGCAATCATATATTCATCAAGAATTGGAGAGGAAGTAAAGTCAAGTTCAATCATTCAAGATGGCATCCACGATCAACCTTCTATGAAGACATTTTACATGAAACCCTAAAAACCTTGTGTGAGGATTCAAGCAAGCTCCATCAAGGTATACATTTCAATTACAAGCATTTCATTTTAGATCTGGTCTTTCCCTCAAAAGGAAAGCATCTTGTTGCGATTTTCATTTCAATCATCATCTCAATTTCAAGGACAATTCCTAAACCGGTGTTTGACCAAAGGCAAACCCCTATCCACAACACTTTCTTCTCTCTTTCCATGTGCAAGTAATCAACTTAGAAGATATACTTAAAGATTCCAATAAAGTTGACAATGACGAACAGGTTTAGCTTTCGACGGAGCAAAATTCGAAGGACCAGGGTGAATCTCTACTACTTAGTCCTAAAAAGTTAGGTCTAACTTGTTGGCATTTGCATGAAGATTGCATTAATGATATGTTATATTGTCATTGATGTCAATTAACCAGTAATAATATTATTGTAATGTTGTTTTGTAATAGGTAGGAAGAGTTAGTGAAAGGGAACTGTAACCAGTAGGTAAGTTTGTGGAGTGAACCGGTATTGCTAAGTATTGGAGAGTTGAACTAGTAAACCCTACCTGTTGATTTGATAAACCCTAACCGATTAAGTTTGGTGAATTGGTTATATTAGTTTATGATCTAATGGTGAGCGGTAATGATTATGACACATATGCATATTGTATGAAGAGGGTTTCAAAGTGTTTTTGGTGCATTGAGGTAACAGTTTTTGTCTTGGGGATGAGCAAGTATATTGCATGTAATGCAAAGCGCATGATGAGTTACTATGTTTGATGAAGCGGTGATCAAGGAGCGGTCGAGGCTTTCTTGAATGTTGTGTAGAAATTGTTATGTACTCCAACAGTCATACTTGAACCGACTTGTTTGTAATCTCTATGTGAATTAGGTTTTTCGTGTGTTACCAAACTAGTTGATTTGTTTATAAGGTCGATGAGTTGTTTAGTTTCAAAGTTGGCAAAGTTTTAGTTGAGTGTGTGGTTTCCAAACCAGATGATGTATCTGTAGTTTGAGTAAAGGTAGATAGGATCATGAAAAGGATCTAAACAAGCCAGTGTAGCTCTATTCAAACAGATTAGAAAACTCATGTTGTTTTCTAACAATTATAACAGATTGAAATCCCCTAACTGGGTAAGCTCTAACAAGCTTGGTGTTATTCAAATCCTCTAACAAGGTGGTCCATTAGCTTGGATTTCAAATCCTTTATCGAGGTTACTCCTCACAGGGTTTTGCTTCTAACAAGGTTGTTCTTAATAGGACTTTTTGTAAAGCTTTAACGGGCTTGGCTCCTAACAGGGCGAACTTCAGAAGAGCTCAAATAGTTATCTTGTGAGTCTCATCTCACTGTGGTTTTTCCCATTTGGGTTTCCACGTCAAAATTATTATGTCAAGTGATGAATGTTTTTGTGGTTATATTTTTTATGGCTGATTTTCTTAACTACTTAATCCACTTTGATAAGTCATGATAATCGACAACAATATGAAATGAAGTTTTACTTATGTCAGTAAAATTATTTGGATGTTTGTGACTTTCAAGTTGTTTACTATTAATCTGTTGTAACAGTCAACCGGTTTAACTTCACAGTTTTATCTTGATAGTGATATTGCATTGATAGTTCTGAATTTACTTTGAGAGATTTATTTTGAGATTGGTGAAGTTTATTAGTTTTTCTATCTACTGATTCACCCCCCTCTCAGTAGTTGATCGGATCCTTTTTCTTTCATCATACCATCAATTGGTATCTGAGCACCTTAGGTCCTCTAAGGTCTAATCCTAACATCTTGAGGTAAAGATCTTGTAGAACATGATGAAGAAGGAAGGTCCGAAGTTTAATAGAGAGAACTATAGGATATGGAGTGATAGAATGAAAATTTATATCAAGTCTTGGAAATCAATACTGGGAACATGTTGGTACTCAATATGTTGCACCTAGTGGGATTATGACTAATGATCAGAAGAAAGAGCAACAAGAAAACAATCAAGCACTAGAGGCTATTACTAGTTCTTTGTCTGATGCAGAGTATGTAGATGTCCATGGTCTAGAGACTACATATGAGGTATGGAAGAAACTTGAAGAGATTTATAGCAATGATGAACATGTGAAGATTGCCAAGGAAGAGAGTCTAAGAGGAAAGTTTGATGACATGCAGATGGCTGAAGGTGAGATTATCCAACAGTATGGTCAGAGGATAAAAGAGATAGTTGGTGAGATCAAGAGTGCAAGTGGTAAAGTGGAAGATGCCACAATATTTAGTAAGGTATTGAGAACCCTGCTATTGGTCTACGCTATCTGAGTTGTAGCCATTCAGGAGTTGAAATCTATTGATAAAACTAAGGTAACCCTTGATTCCATCATTGGTAAGCTTACTACTTTTGAATTAAATGGTTATGATGGTAGTATTCAGAAATATGAATCAACATTTAGAGCTTTTGTTTCTAACCCATCTATGAGGAAAAGTAGAGATGTCAGTCACAATTATGAATCTAGATCTAGTAGAGAAGTTGACAATGAAGACAGTTTGGTTGGGCTTGAAGCATTGTTGGCCAAGTGGTTGCCCAGAGGTACCGATAAATATAGAGGTAAATTACCTTTGAAATGTTTTGCATGCAACAAGATTGGACACATTGCTGCTAAATGTCCTAATGGTGATAATGAGCAGAAGCACGAGAAATTCAAGAAGTACAAGGGAAAAGGCAAAAGAGATTGTCTTATTGCAGTTGATGGTTGTATCACTGATGAGGAATCTGATGGTGATGCTAATGAAGACATTGTGTTTGTAGCCATTAAAGAAGAAACATCTGATCAGAAGGCTTTAGTTTCACAAATGGATAATTCTGATCATTGGATCATTGATAGTGGTTGTTCACATCACATGATCGATGACCGGCGAAAATTTCTTTCTTTGAAGGAATTTGATGGCGGAGTTGTAAGATTTGGTAATGACACACCCTACATGGTTAAAGGTAAGGGAACTATTTCTCTTAATGGAAAGAGCAATGTAAATGATGTCTATTGGGTTGAAGGTCTAAAGCATTATATTTTGAGTGTTGCTCAACTCAATGACATAGCATATCCATTGGATTTTTAAAATGGCATGTGAAAAATCTATGGGAGCAAAGGTGAACTGATTGCAATCGACAAGTAGACTAAAGGTAACCTGTTTCACCTGAATCCTAAAGTCAACAACTGTTTAATTTCTAAAGTAGATGATAGTTGGCTTTGGCATAGGAGATTTTGTCATATAAATTTTGATAACATTGTTAAAGTGAGTAAGTCAAAGATAGTGAGAGGTTTGCCTTAGTTGGACAAACTGGTTAATGCTCTATGTAAGGAATGTCAATTGGGAAAGATGGCATCCTCAACTTTCAAGAGCAAATTTTTTTCAGTAGAACATCTGTTAGATTTGGTTCATACAAACCTCTGTGGACCAATAACAACTAAAAGTATTCAAGGTGACAGATATTTCATGATCTTCACTGATGATTGCTCAAGAATGATGTGGGTCACATTCTTGAAAGATAAAAAAAGAGCATTTAGTAAATTCAAGGCATTCAGGGCCTTAGCTGAAAAGGAGAGTGGTAAGAAGATAAAGTGTCTGAGGACTGATCAAGGCGGTTAATTTACTTCTGAGGAATTCACTAGATATTGTGAATAAAATGATATCAAATGATAGCTTTCTGTACCGAGGACACCACAGCAGAATGGTATTGCAGAGAGAAATAATTGGTCAGTTGTTGAAGCAGCTAGGACGATGTTGATACAAGGAGGTGTAGCAAAAACTTTCTAGAGAGAAGCTATCAGCACAACTATCTACATTATGAACCGGATTTTGGTAAAAATAGGTAAGGACAAGACTCCTTATGAATACTGGTATGGTAGATCACCTAATGTTAGTTATTTCAAGATATTTCGCAACAAATATTTTATTAAGAGAGGTGACTATATTAGCAAGTTTGAGGCTAAAAGTGACAAAGGCATATTTATTGGTTATTCCACCAAGAGTAAGGCCTACAAATGTTATAACAACCAGACACAAAGAATCATTGAGAGTGTTGATGTTCGAGTGGATGAGTATCCTGAAGTCTCAGGGGAAACCAGTATGGAGAAAAAGGATGAAGATCTTTGCATTTTGTTTTTGTAACCAGAACCTGTGAAACCTGAAACCGGTAAAGAGAATGTTGTTGTACCAGTTCAACCGAAATAGGTAGATTCAGAAGAAGATGATGTTAATAATGAAGAAGAACCTAAAGATAATGATCATGTTATTCTGAGGTATGCAAGATTCAATCACAATCTTGAACAAATTATTGGAGATAAGGATGTTGGAATATCAACTAGAAGAAGAATTAGAGAGAATTATTGTATGATCTCTACTATTGAGCCTAGAACTGCTAAGGAAGCATTTGGAGATGATAATTGGGTTAAAGCTATGGAGGAGGATCTTGAAAAAAATGAGAAGAATAACACATGGACCCTAGTAACCCGACAGATAAGTAAAATGTGATAGGTACTAAGTGGGTTTTTAGGCACAAGCTGAATGAAGATGGCGTTGTAGTTTGCAACAAAGCTAGATTGGTTTGCAAAGGTTATGCACAAGAAGAAGGAGAAGATTATGGTGAGACTTTTGCACCAGTGGCTAGACTGGAAGGTGTCAGAACTTTACTTGCATTTGCAGCACACAAGGGATTCAAAGTATATTAGATAGATGTAAAGTCAACATCTTTGAATGGAATAATAGAAGAAGAAGTATACATTGAGCAGCCAGATGGTTATGCTATGACTGGTGAGAAAGACATGGTATGTAAGCTGCATAAGGAATTATATGGATTAAATCAAGCACCAAGAGAATGGTATGAAAGGCTTCTTTCACACTTGATGAAGATAAGTTTTCAGAGAACCAATGAAGATAGCAACATATATCTCAAATCTGAAGGAGATAAGATGATGGTTAGTGAAGTGTTTGTAGATGATATCATATTTGGAGGTAATGATGACATGAGCAATGACTTTACAAATGAAATCAAAAGTGAGTTTGAAATGTCTCTAGTTGAAGAGATAAAAAATTCATAGGTTTGCAAATACAGCAAATGAAGAGGGGTATTTTCATTACACGGTCTAAGTATGTGAAGGAGGTATTAAAGACATTTGGTATGAGTGACTATAAACCAGTTGGGACACCAATGGTTACAGATTGTAAGTTTTCAAAGGAAGATGAGGCCACATCTGTTGATGAGAAGGAGTACAGGTCAATGATTGTAAAATTTCATTATGTTGTTCACAACATATCGGATATAGCTCATGCAATTGGTCTAGTTGCTAAATTTCAGAAGAATCCAAAGGAAACACATTTGATAACAACCAAGAGGATATTCAAATATTTGAAAGGTACTGTTGACTATGGATTATGGTATTCATATGAAGAAAACTTGGACTTGAAGGTGTACACAGATGCAGACTGGGCAGGTAATGTTGATGATAGGAAAAGCACAACCAGTGGAACATTCTTTCTTGGAGGAAGACTTGCTTCATGGAGTAGCAAGAAGCAGAGTTGTATAGCACAGTCTACTATTGAAGCTGAGTATGTTGCAACTTATATGAATTGTACCCAAGCTATCTAGATGAGGTGCATTTTAGAAGGTTTCAAGATGAAGTTTACAAAACCTGTAAAGATATTATGTGACAATACCAGTGCCATAAATACTTCAAAGAACCTTGTCTTGCACGCACGAACCAAGAATATTGAATTGAATCATCATTTCTTGAGGGAGAAAGTGCAGAGTAAAGATGTGATCTTGGAGCATGTTTCTACCAAGGAGCAGCTTGCAGATATCTTTACTAAACCTTTGTAAATATGACGTTGTCCATCAGAAACAAAATAAACAATTCTATCAACAGGAAATATTTTTTGATTGTGATGAAGACACTCCCAAAACGACTTGGGGAAGGAATGACACAATGTCATGGAGAAGACCTTCTGAAGAAGAAATTAAAGCCCCCATCATTGTTATTGTTGAACAAGCCAAGAATAATTACAACCTAAGGAACATGGTTGTTAATCATGATGAGGGTAAGCCTGCAAGCATGTTCATTAAGGAGAAAAGTACAAAAGAACCTAGAAATGGAGGAAAACCTAAAATGACAATAACTAAACAAATTCCAAACATACCAAACAATCAAGAATCTCAAAAGAAGGATCTACCACAGGTAGAAGTTACCAAGGTATCAACATCACCCGCCAATTCATTTGACATCACCAATACATTGTCACAAATGAAAATATCAGTTTCATTGCTAGAAATGATGAAGATATCTGAATATAAGAGCAGTGCCTTGGCATTAATATCTGAAGTTCCTTCTGGTACAAGAAGCACTAAACATGAAAAGAAAAACAAACCATCAGAATCAGGGGGATATAAACAGGCTCCTGAAATTTATTTAGGAACTACCCTTCCTGATGACCCACCCCAGGTAAATCCATTCTATTTGACTTTATTGATAAATAATAAGCTGATGAGGAATTGCATGATTGATTCAGGAGCAGCTATAAATGTAATGCCTTTAGGAGTTATGAAGCAGCTATAGATGTGCCCCCTAGCTATAGAACGTTACTTTCAAGACAATGGATGGGTCTGGTAGGGGGAAGTATCCAATTAGACCTATCATATGCCACAATACTAGTTAATGGGAAGCAAGTATGGATTGAAAGAGAACCAAGGTCACCCCATATCATTGAATATCCAAATAATGGTCCCATGGTGAATTTTTATGATACAGGAGTGGGAAACTTCACTATACAAATAACAAAACTTGAACTACAAAACAATGATCCAATGGAAGATCATGCTCAGAAGAACCCTGATAATGTTTGGCAGATGTTCTTTAACGAAGCATGTAGTAAGAAGGAAATGGGACAGGAGTAATTTTGATTTCTCCTGAAGGCAAAACATTTAGGTATTCTTTTTTACTATCCTTTGAGTGCACAAATAACATTGCAGAATATGAGGCTCTTCTAATAGGATTGAATATGGCACTTAAACATGAAATAAAAATGTTGATTGTCTTTGGAGACTCTGCATTAATCGTCTCACAAGTAAGGTCCAAATATTCATCAAAACACAAAATATTGAGATAGTACAGGAATGTAGTATAGGATTGTCTTGAAATGTTTGATGCTTTCTCAATCAATTGGATAGATAGGTCTAAAAACATAACTGCGGACTTCATTGCTAACATAGCCTTTAGGTGAGAAGATATTACTATGGAAAATATCTCTCAAGTTGAAATAAAAAACAGGCCATCCGTCCCAGACAATATCTACAATTGGCAGGTATTTGAAGATGATGATGATTTAGTGAAATTCTTACACTGCATTGGCAAATATGAAGCACAAGAAATAGATTTCAATGCATTTGTTGAGAACGTTGATGGAAAGGATATGGCTTTTGGGAAGGAGGTGATGCAATTGAAGACAAACAAAATCCCAAGGGGAATAGTTTCTTTGGAGAGAGTTTTTGATGGGAGTGATGCTCCAATTAAAGCTACAACAGTGCAAAATGACAGTTTGGGAGAAGTAAATTTGGGAACAGAGCATGCCCCAAACAAGGTATACATCGAAAAGAAAGTAACTCCCAAAGTCAGGGGAATGTTGATAGCCTTGTTGAGAAAATGTGGCCATGTGTTTGCTTGGTCATATGAGGACTTAAAAGCCTATAGATAAGATCTCTTTCAACATGAAATTCCACTCAAACCTAATGCCAAGCCATTTAGGCAAAAACAGAGGCCCATCAATCCAACCTTAGCACCAAAAATGCAAGAGGAGGTCATGAAACCGAGGGATGGTGGAATAATAAAACCAATCAGACATTCCTCTTGGGTCTCTAACTTGGCACTAGTGAAGAAGAAAAATGGGGACATTAGATTGTGTGTAGACTTCAGAAATTTGAACATCCCATCTCTCAAAGACAATTGCCACTTGCCAAACATGGATGCCTTGATACAACAAGTTACGGGATGTGAGCTATTATCTATGATGGATGGATTCTCAAGGTACAACTAGGTCAAGGTTAAAGAGTCTAAACAATACAAGACAGTCTTCACGACACCATGGGGTACCTATGTTTATGTAAGAATGGCTTTTGGATTAACAAATGCAGGGGCTACTTTTCAGTGGGCCATGGATGTAGCGTTTGCAGACCTCATCAACACTATCATGGTGGTGTACCAGGATGACCTCACTACATACTCAAAGGAGGAAGAGCACCACACGCACCTTGAGAAAATATTTCTCAAAGCCCTTGAATATACAATATCTTTAAATCCCAAAAAGTGTCAATTTGCAGTCACAGAGGGTAAGATTTGGGGCACATAGTATCAAAAGAGGGGGTAAGAATAGATCTTGACCGAGTTGTAGCCATTGACAAGATCCCAATCCCAAAAACAGTGAAGGGTATCCAGTCATTTTTTGGGCAGATTAATTTTGTTCGGAGGTTCATTTCAAACTTTGCAGAAATTGTAAAGCCTATATCAAAGATGTTGAAGAAGGGAGCAAAAATTGATTTGACATCAAAAGCAATAGATGTGTTTGTAGACATCAAAAGGGCCATCAAGGAGGTTCCTGTGCTAAAATCACCTGATTCTAGTAAGCCATTTCAAATATTCTCTTTCGCCTCTTGTAACACAATAGTTGTTGTTATGCTATAGAAAAATGAGGAAGGATATGAACAACCCATAGCATTTTTTAGCAAATCCCTCCAAGATGTTGAACTAAAATATGACATCAATTAAAAACAAGCATATGCATTAGTGAAAGTTGTTAAAAACTTTAGGCCATACTTGGTAGGTGCGAAAGTAATAGCATATGTTCCAAATGCAGCAGTGAAGGATGTCTTTAGGCAATCATAAGTAATAGGAAGAAGGTGCAAGTGGATAAACCAAATTCAAGAGTTCAACATTCATATTCAAATCACTAAGCTAGTTTGAGGACAAGGACTTGCTAAGCTAATGGCTGAGTCAAACTTGGAAGCAACCCAGGTAAACAATGTGGAGCTAAAGGATGCTATCATGAGTATTGAGAAAACACCATGGTACACAAATATAATATATTTAAAAAAAAATATGGCATGTCCAGAAGGAATGACAGAAAGTCAGAAGAGGACATTAAAATTGCGACCTTCTAAATATGTAATACTCGATGGTGACTTGTATTGGAAAAATAGAGATGGCTTACTATTGTTATGCTTGGATCAATGGCAAGCTAAAAGGGTCTTAGAAGAGATGCAATCTAGTGTATGTGGGGGAAATTTTTCTGCTAAGACAACAACTCATAAAATACTCAGGTCTGGATACTATTGGCCTCATGTTTTCAATGATGCACATAATTATGTAAGGAAGTGTGAACCTTGTAAAAAGTTTTCAAGAAAGATAAAATATCAAGGAGCTTTACCTCTCAGACCAGTACCTTCTAGAGCACCATTCATACAGTGGGGTATTGATTTCATAAGTGAGATACCAGACAAATCAAGTGGAGGACACATTTGGATCCTTGTTGCTACTGATTATTTCACAAAATGGGTAGAAGCAATCCCAACCAAGCAAGCTACAAGTAAATTACTGATCAAATTTATAGAGGAATGTATAATAACTATGTTTGGGGTACCTACAAGGGTCATTGTGGATAATGGGATGTGCTTTTGATCAAAAGAATTTACTTCATTTTGTGGGAGTTATGGAATAAATGTGTTGTATTCATCACCCTACCATCCTCGAGCAAATGGGTAGGCTGAATCCAGTAATAAAAATATCTTGAAGATAATAAAGAAGATATTGGGACAAAATAATAGATCATGGGATTCCAAACTAAGGCTAGCATTATGGGCAGATAGAATCATTGTAAAAAGGGCTACAGGCAAATCTCCATTTGAATTGGTATATGGCATCCAGGCTATAATTCCTATAAATAATCTCCTACCAGTATACAAGTTCATAACAGCAGAAGGTCTAAATTCCCCCGACACTATGGATGCAAGAATGGAACAACTTGCAGAATTGGATGAAATCGGGAATGAAGCATATATATGCAACATTAAAATGCGGCAGAAGGCAAAGGCCCTACATGATTTAAAATTCTAGTGAGAGAAAATTTAAGGAAGGAGATTAGGTCCTCATGTGGAATGCAAGAAATCAAGATAAGGGAAAACATGGCAAATTCGAAGCACTTTGGATTGGACCATTTGTGATTGTAGACAAAGAAGGAGAGGACTCATACTATCTACAAAATACATCAAGAGAAACTCAAGGGTTGCCAATGCATGGACAATTCTTGAAATACTTTTTTTCTTAAAGAAGATTTATTCCATGCAGAGTAGATTAGGATTCATTTCTTCACCATAGCATATGTACATATTCATTCCATTTCCCATTTTAGTCTTGGTTTGCTTTCCCAGATACATTTTTGAATTCTTGTTATACCCACAGGGGGCATACGTCCCCAAACAGAGCCACTGTTAGAACCCTAAATTCCTGACAAAATCTAGCATTTCTTGACTTGTAAAATCTTGAGATCACTTTCCTTGTTTTGTCATCACCAAGCTTTTGTATTTAAACAAGAGGAAAAGTGTATCCTAAATGGATAATTCCATATGTTTTAGCCTATCCGTATGTACACTTGTTTGAGAAGAATTGTTTATTTATAAAGTGAGGTTATTATTGTTACAAGTTCATTAATGAAAGACATGAATAAAAAAGCAATCAAGATCATTAGGAATACTCTGAGGCATGGATGCTATGTATGGGGATAAATGTGGCTCCTACAAGAGTTGAGCCCAACACTTAGCACTAGGGAGGAATCAACAATGATCCATGATTTCAATTCATGAAGCCAAGGGGAACACTTTATAATCAAGTTTCTTGTGCAAAAACCTTTGTATCGACAAGACTCACTAAGTGTTACAATGAAAGGGTGACTTTTCGGAATAACCTACAAATCCAGTGAAAATAGGAAACACTATGGCGAAATGGTAACTTATACCACTAAGCCCTTTTTTGGTATAACTCTTGCAAATCTCCAACGAAAATCTATTTATCGGCATTATGTTGTGGTTCTGCCAAGTATAATAATGCTATACCAAAAGAGTAAGCTACAACGAAAGGAAAAAACTTATCGGGCTATAGTATATAAGCCATACCGAAAGCATAAAATATCAGGGTTTTTGGCGATGTCGGAGTAGGTGTCTAGCCACTTTGTCGAAAATACAAGTTTTCGGTATAATGATCAAATATTTATAGTGTGTGGAAATGTTATGTCGAGGTTTGCTTCTATACCAAAAAGACTGGTGGGCCCCATTTCTATGATTAAATAAGTGTCGACAAAACTGGTGAGGAACCTATGACGAACTCTATGATTTCGTTGTAATGAAGCAAAACGAGAAAGGATGTAAACGTTATACTGAAAGTGTATGTTATAACGAAAATGAAAGTTGTTGGAATGAAGCTCTAAAGCTTACACTAATACATAAAGACGTTAAGAAGAGATATCAATCTAACAAAGGGACTCTACATAGTGAGAATGTGCATATGCCAAAGTCCAATCTTACACAGAAATAAGGTCATATCAGGATAACCAAAAAAATTTATACCGACAAGGATTTACACTTCGATGAAATTGCAAACAACTGAGAAAGGATTAGGAGTTTTAACGAACCAGCAAGGCGATGGGTAAAGTTCTCCAACATTAATGCACACTGAATTAATGCCAATATCACACGAATTTGAATTTAAAGCATCCATGACCATTCTGCAACTATATTCAAGGTAGTGTTTCATGAGATTTTTAAGAAGCGAATTGTGTAGAAACATAACTACCAAAGTATTGAGATGATGCATACAAAGATAGCTTTAAGTTGGGCGAGCAAACAAAGGATCAAAGTTCACTCCCAAATTGCAAGTAAGTTTTTATCTTTGGAGAAAATCTCTTTGATTACTTCTACATTTCTGCATGATGGAGGGTACTTCGAAGAAAACTAAGGCTAAAAAACAAAAAAAGAAAACCACTAAAACAGAAGTTTCCCAAGAACCCAAACATAAAAAGCGGAAAAAGGAGGGGAGACACCTGAACTAGGATCTAATGGATCAATTTCTCGATTATGGCAATCCTCACGAGTAAGCTCATACGTACTGGGAGATAAAAATGAGGATCTAGGAGATATCTGGACACCAATGAGGGGGTTTGACATAGTGCTTTACCACTATAGAAAGAGGAACAAGCCAAAACCTATTTGCAACCCATGGGCTTACAACATTGGCAAATTAGCAGTCCCAATCTGTCTTCATGAATATAGATTTAATGACTGCATTCATAAAAAAAACTATGACCCAGACACAAAAATCATCAAGGATGCCGCTAGGCAGATATTGTTACCCATCACAAGGGATTTCATGTCCAGAGTATTTGATTTGGATAGAACATTGGACCAACCCATTGACCCCACAATTCTGACTAATGAATACACCAGGCTCATAGATACAAATAAAAGATGAAGATTGCCCATCCACAGACAGAAAGAGGGAAACAAAGTGATATTTTTTTTAAGAAAATGAAAACCCTCCCTTCGGGCTAGACCAATTTGAAAAATATTTCAGGTATACTTATTATGCCATATGTCAAATCATGAGGTATGAAGTCGATGTTCTGATGGATGTGGTACCGATGGTGTTGGTTGTTGATGTGCAAATGCATGATGCTTGGTCGTTCAATTATGTGTCTTTAATGGTTGAGGAGAGATTAAAAGGTGACTCTAAAGAAATGCATTTCAAAGATTATTTTGTATTGATGCACATGTTGTTATATGTAGGACAGGAAAATAATTTATGGTATGATAATCTAAGAGTCATAGAATATGACATACAGGGTTTGAGGAGACTGGTCCAAATATGGACAATCGTGTGGGATCAAAGGTGCCCATGGTCTCAATACTTGTGCTTTGAAGAATACTTTGTTCAGCCCATACTTAATCTTATTGGCCATCCTTGTACCTATACTTTATCACCTAAAATAAAGAAATTTTTGAGACCCAAGGACTTTGATGAGAAGTCGGCAATTAACCATAATTGGAGAGATTGGTATGCACTCAATGACTGCACCAACATCAAGGTATTTGGATTTGAGGGTTCTCCTTTTCTATTACCAAAAAAAGAACCAAATAGGATTGCTTATTTGGAAATTGTGAGACAACTAGTCGAATCAAGCTACACCCATTTGGGGATACATGGAAAACATTCCCTTATGCCAAGCTATTTGTCTTTTGGTAAATTTACAGTATTTTCTACTAAAGGTTATGAGTCAATTAAAGATAAATTAGCCTATTATGGCATGACACTAGGAGAGCCGAGGGTGAAATTTGACCCTGAAGGATTTATCTGCCAAACATATGCAGAACTTGCGCCCTTATGAGCATGTGCCGCTAGAAAATGATGACTTGATTAGGAATTTGGATGAAGGACTGACTATGGATAAGTTAGAGGCCTACAATAAGGTCTACAAGGCAGAAGAGTGGAGAAGAAGCCATGACTTATTACAGGATAATGCTTATGATAGCATTCAAGATCCAATTGCCCGTGCCAATGAGAAGATTGCTCACTTAGATGATATTCTAGAAGGAGTCCCTCCAAGTGTGTTTGAAAAGGATGAAAGGAAGATCTTAAGGAGAGGAGCACAAGCAATCACACCTCCCATGTATACATTGCCACAACTCTCCCCTTCAATTCAGAGTTACATAGGAGATGTCAAAGAACACGCCCCTTCTCATATTCCTCAGGAGAAAGAAATAGTACACGTAGAAGACGAGGATGACAAGGAAGATGTCAAACTGCCTGTAGGAGAGAAGTTTGTTTTCCGATGATGATTTTATTCATTCTCAAGAGTTTAAAAGAGTTGGAGAAATTACTCCACGGAATGAACCTAAACTTCTTGCTAAGCTTCAGCATGATGTGGATCATGATATTGCATCCATTACCCTTGAAATAGGAAGACAATTGTTACAAGAAGTACTCATTGTCCCAGGATGGAACATGAGCTCAACTATGTTATTTGACAGCTTCGTTAAAAATACCGACAATGAAAAGATATTGCTTCATCGTGATGAAGACTATGTATATTCAGGATCAAGTTTTTACCCTGAGGAGGAGAAACTTTTGCAGTGGGCCCTATTTCCAAAAAAACAAAATGTCGATTCTGGTAGAAACTGATAAAGTTTTTGGACATTTAATGGTACAGAAAGTAGGAGAAATTAACCCTTTGGAAATAGTAGACCTAAACGTTAATGTTGCTCAGTTCAACATGGCCCAAATGAGACATGTTCAAAGAGAAAGAGACAAATGCAAGGCCACCTTTGGAAAGGCAGAGGAACTCCGGCTGCAACTTGGAGGATAAAATTAATCTCATATGAGGAGTTCTCATATGAGCATGAACAGAAAATTGCTATTGCCTTGGAAGACACCAACTATTGGAAATACAAAGCAGAGAAATTTGAGAAGAGGACAAATAAATTGGAAGAACAAGGAAAGAAAACTGTGTATAATATGATGGTTGATTTGCTCACACATAGACATAAAGAGATGGTGCTTCATGCTGATGAATATTGGAAGACATATGCAGGAACATATTGTTCCTTCCAAGAGCATGTTAGGTTAACTGAGCGCTTGAATGAGAAAGTTGAGAAAATGAAAGATCATGTCACCGCTGAGATACGTAAGGAAGCAAAAAAGTTAGTAACAAAACACAAAGAATACTATGAGGAATTGTAAGAGGATATGGCCCAGTTGGATAAGGAGGGTGCAGAGAATCTGCCAACGGTCCTAAATGGAGAAGATGGAGAGGTCATGCCACAAGAGCTCTGGAAAGGACTTATTGGCGAGCTGCCCAAGGCTTTGAACCTAATCGATGATGATGAACAGATCTTGCATCATATGAAGGTGACCACAAACAAATTCTACTGAAAGGATTTCACTATGAGGCACCTCATTTCAGAAGCCCACACATATATGGATCAGGAGTACATTGATCATTTAGGCACGGTCAACTTGTTTTTAGTTAGGAATTAGTTTAGAACCAGTTATTTCATACCTTTTCCTCAAAAGAAATTGTTACAAAAAACTAGGGCATCTATTGAAACTTACTCTCCCACATTGTGCAATCGACATTTGAAGGAGCCCAAAACCCAATGTGCTAGGAAGATGAAGTGGCAATAGACTTGAAGCCACCTCCGTCACTAGCGATTGTCGATACCAAGTCACCTCTCTCTACATCTTCTCTACATCTTCTCCATCTCTTGTTGTTTTACTCCCTATTTGGATTTCCATAGTTACTCTTGTACAAGTTTTATTTATAGATGAAGTTAACCAAGTTTTATTTGTTAAGTTCCAAAAAATATATTTGCAAAGCAACAATTAAAATTTACTATCAATGACATAATACACATCCATTTTGAATGAAATCTTGGAGATAATTTTTCAAGGCCAAACATCAACATAACTTTTAGTTTTCAAAATATAGGGCACCAATCAACCGTTAACAGTTGCAGACATTTAAAGTGTGCAGTTTTTCTTATGATATTTGTTTTCCCCATTCTTTACACATGAATGAAATATCCATTTTAAGGACCAGAACTAGTTATTTTGCTAATTATCGATTTACATCTTATATAATTGTTAATTCTTAGAGGAATGGTGTCATAAAATCAATTCAATTAAGAAAGTGACGTGTATATATGATTTGACTTAAAAGTCAATCTAAAGATTGTCTTGCAAGCCTTGCATTACAGAAAAATGAAAACACATTCCATGTCAATTCATAGTATATACACATAATAGACTTGACTTTTGAAATGACCAATGCCTGCAATGGAAATATAGGTTAAAAAACACCATGTCCAGGATTTCCAAAACTTGTAATATTAAATTTGTAAAACAATAATGTAGTGTAATTTTTTATTTGTAATTTGAAACATTCTTAGTGCTGCCACAAATATCGTACCAAATTTTACTATTGTCAAACCTGTTCAACTCCACCATTGTCTAACATTTCTGTCAACCATCCAAAGGTGACACGAAGAAGAATCGGAAAGCAAAAAGATTTCAGCTGAAGTTACTTTCAAAATCCCCAGCTAGAAGCAGGTTAATTTATAATATCTTTGTACTTTGATGAAAGGCTCTTCAGTTTGTGAGTTTTATACTGATTTCCTCATCCATCCATCCGTTTCCCTCGTGCAAATTCCTTCAACTTGCAATTGCAGATTTTTAACAGTTCTAAAATACTATAATGAAAATTATAATATATGAAAGATCAATCTTTTGACATGAGAGGCATATTATCTTCTATCCTTACCACATCCTCTTGTGACATGCTGGAACGCTAAAAGGATATTTGCAAATGAAAAAGCAAATCAATCTAATGCCATTGATTTTTGAGTTTCCATGCTTTCTATGTCTTCTTGTGTTAGCAAAGTCTTTTTCCCTCCACTGCCTGCCTTGTCATATGGTTGAGCCATCTTCCGCAAAAACTGATTTTGTTCACATCCAAAGAAGCTCGTGTTAGATTAGACTTGAAAACTGATTTGCAAAATGAAAATATCATTTACTGTGCCCACATTGAAATATCATAATTAGTAAAAGACTCATTCACAACTGCCTAATTTGTTTGACCTCGAGATTACCCCTCAGATCAGCTGTCTCACAAGAACCAAGCTAGCCAAGTGAAGAAGAACTCAACAATTTTATCCATAGTTACCAGGTGACTGAGTAATACTGATACAGGGGACGGACAGGTACCAGTATGTCATTCCCAAAACAAAATAGGGACGGGTACTCAGATGGCAAAAAGAGTTAAAAGAAAAAAAGGAAAAAAGAAAAAAGATTTATATACAATTTAAAGTTAGGGAAAAAAAATAATAAAATGGACATGCAACTTTAAAGCATGTAAAAAACTAAAAGGTTTATAAATTAGGCATATAACATTTTAAATTATCTAAAAAGAAGTCAATAAAAGAAAAACATTAATTACATCATTTTATTATAATCATCGTCATCATATTATAAATTAAACTTTAAACCATAATCAGTTAGAGATGGCAGACATACTGAAGGGGGAGTGCCATTATTTTAAAAAATTATAACATAGTGCCCACGGATGACTCTTTCACTCAAAGCGTGTATACTTCTTGAGCCTTATTATTATTTCTCTTCATACTATTACCTCCATTATTTTGATTTTTTATTATAAAAAATTTAAATTAAAAAACTAAACATTCTGCTAAAAAACTTGTAAATTTTGATGTCACAAATAGAAGATTACACATCTGTTAGTGTACTTATTTAATTATTTTAGCTTTTAACAACCACATATCTGCACTATAGGAAAAGCCAATGTAATTTATATGATATATCCAAGAAATCTCTATTCAAAGTCTCTAATTTTTAAAGAGATGCTTCTAAAAGATGTATAGACACAAAAAGAAATTCCATTTAATATCTCCAGATGTCTGGAGACATCCCCACATGGGTCTCTGGGATGGTGACACTTATAATACAAGAGACAAGAACCAAAGGTTAGGGTACAAATATCTGGGTGACTTCAGTTTTATCCACTTTGGTTTTATGATTTTATCCAATATCGTGCACAAAGAATGATCAAACAACAAACATCACTACAAAAAAAAAATAGATGCTACCTTCACATGTCAATCCCGCCAGAAGTCTACCTTTATCACAAAATGCAGAACATAATTTAGATGCTCAAAGAAAAGAATGTAATATGTAGGTTCTGTTACTTCCCAAAAATGCAGGTCTACAATCCTAGAACATTTCTTACCTTCAGGGTCAACCATTTGTCGTCAAGAAAGTAAAACAAGAGTTCTCAACAGATTGAGAAAAGTTTAAAGCCACCTAACAAGAGTGCATAAACTCTCTTGCACTTTGGACTCAACTAAACCCACGAGGACATCCCTAGAAGTGTCCTTAATAGGTTTTTATAAAATGTAAAATGATTGTAACAATCAACAGCTATACCCAAATGTATATTTGAAATTTTGACCCCTATATTTGTCACTCGGTCGGGACAAACTAGCTGCATAAAGCCTCTAATATAGCTGATTACACCTTGCATATCCACCAAAAGGTAGCAACAGTATTTTGATCCCTTACTATGTTACCTGGGGACGCATCCTTGGGCTTAAATCCCCCGTCCCCTTCCCAGGGGTGTTTTGCGGATGCAAGGATGGCCAGGGGACGTCCCCCCCCCTGTCCCCAATATTACAAAAATTCAGGGAAACGTCCCAAAAACTTGGGAAAGACAGTGATGCCCCCATCCCCAATATGGTTGGGGACGTCTGTGACATCCCCTAACCATCCCGGGGACAGCCAGCCGTCCCCCTTTTCCCAGCACAGACCAGCTCGGTAATAAATTTCACAAACACTCAAAACTCGGTAGTGTGTAAAAAAGTGGTTGCAGGTCTGCAATATTGGACTTTTCACTAATATGAAAGATAAACAAGTCTGAATCATTGCCAAAAGCACTCAGAAATATGAATAACAACTTGGAAATGAGTTTCACAAACACCCTAAGCTTGGTATTGCATAAAAAAGTGGTTGTAGGTCATAATAGTAATGGAATACTAACAAAATATCCTCAAACGAGAAAGAAACAACGAACTACATGCAAACAACTGCTGGCATATTGACAATGAATTTTCAATTATGAATGCATATTGAGTATTGACAATGAATTTTGAACACAAATGTGGTATGTTAAGGTTCTATAATGTACATATACATGCTTCATCCATGTTTTCATATGAATATAATGTATATATACATTCTTTATCTATTTTTCATATGAACATTTAAGATTTCCCTATATTTTATATAGCTGCCCCCTTTGCCATCCCCCACCGTCCCCAAAATTGGCAGAAAAACTTGCCGTCCCCTGCCGTTCCCGTCCTGGAAACTCGGGGTAACATAGATCCCTTAAGATAATTTTGTTTATGACCTCATACATGGTGGCAAGGTGCAGACATGCTAAGCATGATCCATTAATAATTTAACAGTCGGGTTGCTTAATATTTGTTCCTTGGTTTATAACATCGAATCATGAACATCATGCACTCTTTAATCTACTCCTGCAGTTAACAGGGATGGAGGTGATTAAAATGATGGATTGATCGACACTTCACCAATGTAGACTAGTGCCTACTCCATTGGGCAAGTAATTCATGAACAACAAAGAGGAAAGAGATGCCATCAAGTGAAGGATTAAGAGAACTAGATTTCATTTACATGCAAATCAAATATTGTATTCCATGTAGACATATTTCACAATTAATATCTGACCTACAATAACCCATATCCAAGAGAGAAAACCAAAAGGCATTTGTGATGCATTAAAAACTATCAATCTTCATATAATCTCTATTACAATCACCCCAGCAAATGTTGTGAAAGAAAATGCATAGCTATGACTATACATTCCCCTAAATCATTACAAACTGCCATGGAGATATACTAGTACATGGAAATGTCCATTTGCAGGCCCTTCCTACTTTCACCAGATGCATTCTTTCATTTGCAACTCAAACTGGCAGCATTTGATACCCTAGAATCATCTGTAGAATTTTCCTGCCTGGAGAACTGACTCAAAGACCAACCCTTTTAATGTAAAATGAGTTGGTATTTACAGTTTCTTTTCTTAATTTCAGGAGTCTAATTTAGATGTGAGGACATTGGGAGGGCATGGAATCCATAGGTGTGCCATGTGAGAGGTGAGCAAATCAATGGAACCAACACAATGAGCATCAAAGAATAGACTCGGGTCCAATTGTGCGGCTGGAACTTCGACAATCACACTAATTGCACTATGTTCAGCCATGCAATATCCATTTTGATCTTTATATGGAACTATGCCATTAGATTTAACAATGAGACTTCAAGTGGGAATTAATGATCTAGTGGTTGCAAGGTCAAATTTGCTGCAATTGGAGTGATAGGCAAGCTGTGGATGTACGTGGCAAAGAGTTGACAGGGTTTTAAGGTCTAAGAGGGACTTCAGAACCAAGTTTAGGAGTGCAGGCGACGCAAACTAATCCGATGGAAGAAATGAGTGAATGGATGGGAGTTGAGGGGTGAAAAGGAACTGGGAATCAGAACTAAGCGTGGAGGTGCAAAGTTCATGAAAAGACTTGTCCTCATTTTTGTTTTCAAAAATGATGGATCATTACATAAATTTTTTGTCAAAAAATGAAAATTTTACTCTGGCACACTTCCTAACGCAGAATTTCGCCTTACCCTTGGACTGGACTAATCCTCAGTCCATCCTCAAACCACGTTTCAAATTTCATCGCATTCTGAGTTCGTTTGCTTTGTTTTTCTTTCAATTTCGGGTTTTTCCTCCTTGATTGCAGGTGGGAAATTTTCCTTAAGTTGCAAGTTTTAATTTTTCCTTTGTTTTAGTGTTTGTAGGGAAATTTTAAGTTAATTACAAGTGCACTTTATGAAAAATAGAACTTGCAACTTACTTTTTATTTCCCCCTTGTTGCTTTTTGGCTTTTTAAGTCATTGTAGGAACTTTTTGAACATATTACAAGTGAACTTTAAATTATAAAGTTAAAACAAAACTTGTAATTCATTTAAAAAGTTCCACTTAAGTGATTTTAAGTTATGGTAGGGGTTTTTCTCCTCCATTACAAGTTTTATAAAGTCAATTTAAGTTTAATAGGGATTTTATTTCCTTATTCAATGTTTTATTTTTAAGTTATTTTTGTGACTTGTTAAAGGAATTTTATTTTTCCTTTACTAGTGTTTTGTTGAGTTGTTTAAAACTTGTTAAGGGAGTTTTATTTCCCTTTTACATGCATTTTAAACTACTTGTTTGCTCTCACAAACCTAATTTTGCCTTGTGCATGAAAAAGTGAACATTTTTAACTTGCAAATGGGTTATAGAAACCCGATTTCTTTTGTTCTTTGCATTTTAAACTTGTTATTCTTCCTCAAGAACCCAACCAGCTATAGAGGTTGATTTTGTTGAAAATTTCCAACGACTTTTGTGGAGAGATTCAAGCAGGAAGAAGGCGTTTAGGTTTCATTGCTATTCCCATGCATCTTCAAACTCCTTTCATGCCATTTGGAAGACGTTGTTGCTGGTTTTATGGCGTTTTGACAGCAAACACGTGTTTTCGAAATACCACGATTTGCCTCATTCAAATGCCACAAATCTTACCTCTCCTAAGTCGTTTTGGCTTGTCTTGCCTAGGCGTGGAGGTTGGATACTTGTCTTGACCGATTCTTCATGCGTTGAATGGGCGTTTTGATCCATATGGCATTTTTTCAAAAACATGGCTAGGGTTTGGAGTGTGTTTGTTGTCTATTTAAGAGATTTTCTCTCTTCTTTCAAGGATTGCTTCTTATTCTTGGGAAATCGTTTTGATTGATCAAGGTATGTTCGCTTCTCTTTTTCTTGTTTTCTTTTCTTGTTTTTGTTTGTTTTAGTTTCCTTGGTCAATTTGTATATATGTTAGTTTTGTTTTGCTCTTTTGCCTAAAATCAGTTTTGTGAGAGATTTTCCCCTTTGTTCCAAGTTTGCAAAGCAATTTGTGAATTGCATTATCTTTCCCCATTTTCCCTCTTTGCTTGCATTCGGGATTTAAAAACCCGATTGCAAGTGAGATGAAAATAGTTGATCTACCCCTTTGGTTGAAAAATCTTAACCATCTTTTGATGAAATTCCAAATTTCAAAGTTGGAAAATGCTCATCCTTTCAAAATCAAGTTTTTAAAACTTGATTACAAGTTGAAAGTTGTTCTCATTTTCATAAAGATGATCTTCCCAAAATCTTCCCATTTTCATTCTTACTCATTGCTATCATCCATATATACCATTCCCGCCATTTCCTACATGTCAAAATCTCATTTTTCACCCACTTCTTCATTTTCTTTTTTACAAGTACACTTGCATTCGGGTTTCAAAAGTCCGATTGCACATTTGTTCTTCCCCACTTATATACTTGTAAAACATTCCCCAAGATCCGAAATTGGTCAAAAGCCAAGTTTCAAGCATCCTTATTTATTTCCCATCTTCCTATCACAAAGTTGTGAAGTGCAAGGGTTAGAATTTTTCCCATTTGAAGAAGAGAAGATGATAGTTGCAGCTGATCTTGATGTTGCTTTGACACTTTTAAGCCTTCATCGCAGCGTACCAAGTTGTTCCTCAATGTCAGATTTACCATCATCTTCTGTTCCAAAAAAGATGAAATGCAAATTTGATAAGTACCAAAATGAAGTTTCTGCTTCATAAGATTCCTCTCCTATGGATCATATCAAGGATACGGAAATAGGGCATGTTGACATGTCAGATTTCATCAAAAGGGTGGAAGATCTGCAAGATAGTAATATGCAGCGACTGTTGGACAGCCACATTGACCATGCTTCTTCTTTTCCGGTGGCTACCCTAGAACCTGAGTTTGTTCTTGCTTGTCCTCACCATTTTGATAAAGAGACAAGAACTATCAGAAATGATGATGGGGAGGCAATATTTCGTCTTGATGCAGATACTATTGACAAAGTTTTCAGAATACCATCAACCCCTGTGTACATGGAGATTTCCAAGGATAGTGCACTTGATTATTATGTCAAGAGGGAAAAGGATTGCGAACGCCACATTAACAGGTGGATCCATGAGCCACAAGCTGCTTTCACAAGATGGGCTAAGTTATACTGTTGTGACTTCAAGTGGGAAATTGGAGACATCATTACTCTCCTCAATAGGATGTTGGGTCTAGAGCATTCTAATGTTTTTGAACCCTAGATGTATCAGTTTATCATGTTTATAAAGCAATCCCATCACATCTCATGGGTTGGAATCATCAATGATGCTTTGTGTGAACAACTTGCGGCAGTCCCTTTCACCATGACATTCTATATGAACTCATATCTTGTGTATCTAGCAGCATCACTTAGACACTTCCCTAGACTTTCTACCAAGGGTGATCGCTCGCTTATACTTGTGTGGGAGTACTATGATCAGCTACCTTTGAGACCCAGTAGATTACATTTCAGGAGGGTTCAGAATGCATTCTTTGGTTATTTCATGTGTCAGTTTGATAAGACTCTAAAGAATAGAAGAGTATCAGACGAGGCATGGGAAAGAATGAATGAATATGGTTGCTTGTTCCTTCAATTCCCGACTTTCACTTATATGAGAGTTGGATGTTACAGTGGGCAGTCGTACATGCTTCCTAGATACTCAACTGATAAGATTATTCTTATTGAGTTGGGAAGACAGATCATGGTTGTTCATGCATATCAATCTTTCAGGCATAAGGTTGGGATGGGGATTTCTACAACTAACCCATTGAAGATTGGCAGGTACTCCCTCCTTACATCCACCAAAGCCAAAGCCATGGAGACTGAAATGTGGGAGATAACACTTAAATGGTTTAAGTCGAGCAAATTTTGACTACCGAGGTATGAAGGAGAGAATCAAAAAATCTTTTATACATGTGCATCGGATAGAGGATATCTAGGTGGATCTTCATATAGAAAAGGAGGTTCATAAGATGGATTATTGTAGGCTCACCCTTGAGCAGATTATTGATTTGAACCTAGTGGACATTCCGCAAGGAATGATTGATGATGGGAATGTGCTTGATCCAGAATATGTTTCACATAGAGTTGATAAAGCCCCACTTTCATTAATTCAGCGGTCACACAAAGAATGCACTTCTATTCTTGAAAGATTTCAGCCTATCCTAGCTAACACCAACACTTGGCTCAAAGGTAATGGTGTTAAACTTATCAAGATCAAAATTGGTAAGGAAGATGACTCTACAGGACCCCTTGGTCGCAGGACCGAGATTCAGATAGATAACAAGGAAGGTGCATCATCTTCAGGCACCAGAATTAAGTTGCGAGTGAGTCGGGCAATGGTACTTCCTCCTGAAGAGACGACAGTTCGTGGGAAGGAGAAATCCCAGCTTCACATTCATGTGATTGATCCTGAAGAACAAGAGTCAGATGATGCTCCTAAGTCACCAGATCCGGAGTCACCTCATGAGGTCCCCTCAATCCCATGGAGCTACCTTTATCTCCTCCTGACACAGTAGTGGATGAGTCTCCTCAGAATGTCGTTCCCATTTCAGCAGTTGAGCCACCTCTTGATCATCAAGAAGAGAGTTTGCTGGAAATCTTCGAGGATACTCTTGCATGTATTCATTTGTCAGAGATTGATACCTCTACTTCCGGCTTTAAGGAGTTTATGAGACAATCCTCATGCCCTTTGGTTACTGAGCAAGCCATGGTTGCTATCCAGACAGATACTTCCCCCAGGATGACCACAGTTGTTCAAACAAAAACTGCTTCTCCTCTACTTTCAACTTCTACTGACGGAGAACTAATGGCTTTACGTCTATGGCTCAGTTCTTTCACTCCCAAGAGAAAGAAGTAGGAAATTTCTCCTGATGTCTTTGATTATTGACAGCTTAAGCAATCTAGGCCTAAGGTTGCTAAAAGGGCCAAGACAATCTCAAGGGTAATTATTGACAGCAAAAAGATGAAGGTGGCTGAAATTGTTGAACCTCTTGTAAACAAGCCACATGAGGAGATGCAAGTTGCTGATTACAAGGTTACAAGGGTAGAGTTGGGTAAGCAAACACATGAAGTAGTCAAACATGATTCCTTGCAGTCCGTAGCTTCACTAGTAAAATGATATGATGAGCTTCTAGCCAAAATAACAAGCTAGAAGAGGAGAATAGGCAACTTGTTGCAGTTGTTCAAAAGATCACCAAATTCGCTAGTGAAGGGAGCAATCCTTCAAGTTCTTCCGGTCCACAAGAATCAATTCAAGGAATTGAGAGAGCTGCTCAAAAGCTACAAGCATTGGAATCTTGGGTAGATCAGCTTCATGATTTGTGTGCACAGGTCTTGAAGGAGGTTTTTCAAATGATGATTAAATTGAAGACCATTGAGGAACAATTGAACCAGGTTTCTGATACTTTCAAACAGAACTTGGGAAAGGTAGAAGATAGCCTGACAACATGGCTCAAGATTCCTCAGCAAAAGTTGAGTGTTATTCTAGAACATCAGGTTATTCCTTCGAGGGTTGTGTATCTAGAATACCAGGAGCTCTTGGAGAACAAAGCCCTTGTTCTCAAGTCACTTGTTGAAGACATTGATGATGCCATGAGACTGCGAGTAGAAGTATTTCAGGATATTGTTTCTCGTTGTGAGAAATCTTCTTGTAATATCATGGATCGTAATGGGGAATTATTATCAGAAGAAAGGGTTCTCTCAGATCTACAGTTGAAGATTCATCATGAGTGGAAGAGTGAACCATTTTCAGTTGCATCTATTCAAGCTTTGGTTACATACAAAATCTTCTTACAAGAAATTCAGTCTTCATTTGAGAAGAATAATGCCACAATCCTTCGTTGCAGCGATGTTATTGTCAAAACCATGATCGTGGCAAAGAATACCCATGAACCGAATCCTAATGAGCTGCAAATGATCATCTAGAAGTTTGAAGGATTCATGTCTACACATGCTGCAACCTAAGTGTTTTTCAACACTTAGTTGCATTTTCAGAATTGTAATCTCTTAATTGTAGTTTCTCTTTCAACATGTTTACTTGTAAGAACATTTTGTAAATTGCAAGTCAAGTCATTACTTGCGCTTTTGTAATTACAAGTAGACGAGATAGAAGTCAATTTAGAATAGGACTTGTGACTTTGAATAAATCATAGTTAGTTATTGAAAAAGTCTTGGTGGTTGAGAGAATTTCTCAAGTTAGTTAGGATTCTCCCACCTTTTTTTCAAGACTCCTCCCCTATAAATACTTGAGGGGGTCTATTGTAGTTTTTACCTTTTGGAAAGCAAGCAAAAAATCTGCTAAATTTGCAGCAAAGAAGTCTTTGAGCTTTTATGTGTAAATTGAAGAATTGAAAGGAATAGAAGATTGCTCAAGTTTTAACTCTTTGTGCTACATTCTTGAGTTTGTGTTCCATATTATCTTTATTGCAAGTGTTTCTTAGAGAGCTTAATCGAATTTGATTTGCAGTTTTTGTGCTGCAAGTATTGGACGTTAATATTAATTAGAGTAAACATTCTTCTAGGAAGAGCTGTAAGACTTTGTGCTTACACTTGTTCTTGAAAGAGATTAGAAATAGATTTTGCGATAAGAAATAGTTGTGAATCTTTGAGCTCATACTAGTTCTTACTGTTTTGTGTAAAAGAGAATAAGATATTTCAGACTTTGTGCTGCTATTATTTGTTCTTGATATCATTAGCATAGAAAAGGGTAGATAGGACTTCACATATTCAAGACTTTGAGCTTGATATTGTTGTCTCGTCCCGAAGGAAGTGACGAAAGTCTTTGAGCTTTCAAGAAGTTTCATTTCCTTTCTCTCATTTCATTTCAAAGGTTGTTACTATTGTTTTGCGTTAAATTGCTATCACTTTTTTGTGGAGAGAAAAGGATATTGGCTTTCTTGAAAAACGAAGAAAGATTGTTGTTCCATCCTATTTTAGTTTTAGTATTAGATAGGTAGGGGGAGCCTTCCTTTAATTAGGAGAGTATCATACTCACACACTGTGGTTGAAACCACAATTTTGTATATTTTCCCAAGTGTACAAAATTTTCAACCAACAAGATTCAAGGTCTAAAAAAATCTCAAGAAAAAGGGTCAAGGCAAGGATTGAGTCATGGGAGCATAGGGGAAATGCATACCAAGATTGAGAGAGGAACACAAACTGAGAGCAAGATGACCATGAGAATTGGGTTCGGAGAAGGAATCAAAACCGAACCTAAAAAGGGAACATGGACGAGGAACTGAAGTGGAGTGGGGATCAAGTCCCAAGAAGAAAGAGGATCATGGAACAATGAGGAGCCAAAACGAAGTCATGCAATAGGACCAAAACTTGAGGCAAGATAGAAATCAAGAAAGGATGTAATGTCCCTTTCTTGGATCTCCTTATACTTTGCCCTAAGAATTGGGTTCGGAGAAGGAATCAAAACTGAACCTTAAAAGGGAAAATGGACAAGGAACTGAAGTGGAGTGGGGATCGAGTTCGAAGAAGAAAGAGGATCATGCAACAATGAGAAGCGAAGGCGAAGTCATGCAATAGGACCAAAACTTAAGGCGAGATAGAAATCGAGAAAGGATATAATGCTCCTTTCTTGGATAACCTTATACTTTGCCCTAATTCACAAATCCAAACAGAATAAAGAGCATAATATAGTTAGAAATATAATCCTTACTAAAGGTGTGGTGAGTCTGCTTAGGAACCCTATAACCAAGTTCGATTATAAGGTTCAACCATAATGAGGATTGAGATGGGAGATATGATAAGGTGCCCCAAATATCCCATACCCTAGACCCAAGGGAGGAAACTCTGTCCCCCTTGGCCTCATGCAATCCTTAACCATTCTCATGAGGTGGTGTACCTAGTGAGGCCTGTACACTGTTCCCCTCTATCATAACATCCTCTTCTCCTCTTTTGATTGAGGATCCCCTCAATAATTGATCAATATAGGGTTCATAGAGGAGACTGCAATAGGATGCCTTTAAATGGTCCTCAACCCTAGGCCCAAGAGCGGAAACTCTGTCCCCTTGGCCTTATGTGGTCCTAAACCATTATCATGAGATGCTGTCCCTAGTGAGGGATCTTCTGCCGTTTCTCCTCCTTCAATTCCCTTCCTCGCCCAACATGATCTATTGCAGCAGATTGGGAATCATGTTTCCGCCCATGTCTAGTATTGTCAAGTGTATAGGTTATACTAGCATATAAGAATTTACGTACTTAATTCTGCATACAATCGATATAGATACACATATTTATTACACATTAATTTCTGCATACCACAAGGAATTAGAATATTATGGCTCAGATCAGATCTGATTGCTATCTATGGGAACTCTTGCTGTCCCTCCATGCACATTGCATACCATAAATCTAGAATATTATTGATTGTCGATGAATATGGTTCAGGTCTGGTCCTCTTCATTAACTTCTCTGAACTCAGAAATTAGAATGATGTTTCCATGAATGGTCCTTCTAATGTCCACCAAAGACTTGTTTATATATCCCTCAACATGCCTCTTCACCCAACAGTCACATCTCTTTGATTAGGTCGGCCAGCATTAGTTTAATAATTATTATTTATTTGTTTTGATCTCATCTCAAAGGGTGCGCTGCTTTGTAATATGCCCTACGTCAGCCCTAACTTCCTTTGTCCTAGTCAGCCTTCCTATCGCAAATATTAAATACAAATAAACCTAGGTCAGCCCTTAACTTAGGTCAGCCATATTTATTAAAATATTAATATTATTTTTGCCCTCTTTCTTTGAACACCTAGGGTTTAGACTTATTGGGTGTTAGGTTTGATATCATAGCAGGGACATGACAAAGGAAAGCAATCAAAGACTGAGAATTGATTAGGGACCACGGTGCAAGGGTCACTAGGGACTCGGAACTACATTCCAAGGACCTTATTCTAAGGGATTCGCACCCAATGGAAGAGACACATAGAAAGATGGTGTAAGATCCATTACCAAGTATTTAGATCAAACTTGCAGCTGCAATGAAATGATTCAATTTATGAATACAAAATACCACCACTTCCACAAATTTATTATATTGACAGTCCATTAAACAGTTTATATGTAATCCATATGAAGAATTTATGTCTGCAATTGTTTATGACAATTTGTCTAATTGTTTTGGATCATTTTTTTTACATTACGAATTCAAGTTCAACATTCATTAAAAAATTAAGGCATTATATCATATGATTGTCATTTATTTCAAATTAACTGAAAATAACAATGCAGGACGCTACATCTTGCTGCTCCAAAAAATAGAGATATATATAATTTGCTTTCTGACCTTAACTTGGCTACTGTAGCTTTCTAGGAAACATTTCTGCTAATTAAGATAGCATGAAATTATAGCCTTAGCTACTCCAAATAGTTGTGCCCCCAATTGAAAGTACCTTTAGCTGCAATGGTGGAGTGAATGAGTCCAAACAAGCATCAATTGCCTTTTAAGTTCCAATATCGATCCTTGCATATGCTCAATGACCTGTTTGGCAGATCCCACACTATCCATCAACCTCTCCTTTGACCTTGACAAGGATCAAATGTAAACTATTCAACATCCAATCAGCATCCAATCAACACCATCACTTCCCTTTAAAATTGTGTGGATGTCACCATTTAGTTTGGCACCCTTATGGAGTAGTACGATGCTCCTTATTTGAGTATGTCAGCACACTAGCAACGGTGACTCCTATTAATTAAAACGTTGCAGCAGTTTATAGGAAATACCTGTGAAAGGCACGGTATCATTGACAAGGTGTTTAAGCCTCTAATGATCAATTTGACCCCCTCTGCAATGTATATGAATGTGTATGGCAGCTTTGACTTGTTTCAAATCCCCCAGCATTCCACATCAGCCTATATAGTTCCAAAAAGGTCATTTGAAGCTTTCTTATGAGCTGTGGCTAATATTGTATAACCCTTTAAAGCCTTTCCCTTCAAGATTTGACTACTTATATGGAGTTTACAAGGTGTACGGATTCCCTTATGAGCTGAACACAAATAGTACTACTGGTAAAAACCAGCTACAGTATATTTCTCTTTCGTTTTTTTTTTTGCTTCCAACTGATAATTAACCAACTCAAATAAAATATAACAATTAGATCTGTACCTTCGTCCTACACACTCATAATTGTTCTGAAACTCCGAAATTCCTGAAAATCAATTTGCTCCAAATGTGAACTCTGAATGATCCCACCTCTGGCTAGGGAGGAATCTTGCAAATCTGAACCCAATCTTTGCTTGAGCATTTTCATCCTACGGCAGTAAAAATATGATCAATTCCACAATTGGACTTCAACCAAAATATTAAATGCTCAAAATGATCAATGAATACCTTCATTCTCTTTTTTATATTCTCCTTTAAAACTTTCTGGAAAAATATAATTAAAAGTCACTTTTAAATAATAATAAATAATTATTCCTTCCACAAAATGACTTTATATTATTTTTATTTTTGGTCCCTCAACTAAAGTCATTAAAATATTCATGACAATAATTAATTAACTGCAAGTTGCATAAAAAATATCAATTGTAAGACAACTTTATTTAATTAATGAAAGTATTTCCTTTCCACTCACCAAAGCTGAAAAAGGGGACATCACAGTCCTCCCCTCCCAAAGATTTCTTGTCCTCAAACAATATCTACTCCATCACCAACTAACATTGGATGTGACTCTTTGAGATTCTAGGATCCCAAATAAGCCTAGAAGGTTTGTGAATCTTCTTGGTAGATATGCTATGTTGTATCACACTTGCAAATGGAACCTCCTCCAAACGTCTCACCAAAATTGCAGCAATCTTCTACAAGTGTGCAGTGAAATCCCCAAACACAGGATTTGTTCTCCCTTGTTTCCACTGCACAACACTAATAAACTCTGACAAGCTCACATAAATAATTTATATTTTCACCTTTAGAGTCTCTGTCTAATAGCCATCATCATGTGGAAGTTTGATGTGCTGTATTTGTTTTAAAGTCTGCTATCTTATATTTGTTTTAACGTTTGATATTTTGTATTTGTTTTAAAGATAAACTAGTAGCACCCTCAGCAAATTCACCTGTAGCGTTATGCAAATGAAAATTTGCTTGCTTAACCAAAGCTATGATGGGAACTTTGGAGCTTATAGCTTCCATTCTTCTAGTTGCCATTTGATTAGGTGGAGCGTGAGGAGTCTCCTTCAATGTCACTTCTTTCCCTTCATGCTAAAAACCAAATTCCATAGTCTAATTATTTTGAGAAATCTCACCCAGTAAATATAGCCATTGAACTCCAAGTATTATGTCAATCCCACCTAAAACAATAACATATAAATCATCACAAATTGTGTGCTCACCAATGAGGATGTTGAGATTACTGATCTTCTTACAAGAGATGGTAAACCCATCAGCTACTACCACATCAAAGCCTTCTAATTCATTCTCATGTAGATTCCTTTTCACCACTAAGCCCTCATTGATGTAATTATGAGTAGCACCCCCATCAAGAAGTACTATGACTCTACGTCAACACAAAACTCCTTGGAACCCGAAGAAATTATACGATTGTGCACCAGAAAGAAAAGCAAGTGTATCTCCCTTGGTACCCTTATCCATGAGATCCAATCGTTGACCTTGATCCTCTCCCAAAATTACTGGATCTATAGTTTCTTCCTCGTCAAAAGCCACCTCAACACAATGTATCTTCCCCTTTCCAAGGTATCTATGTCTTGTAGTCCATGGTTCCCTACATTGGAAACATTTCTTTCTTCTAAGTTCTTCCCTCGAGTCATTTTCTTTGTTTGTTTTGGATGGTAAGCTCGAAGGCTGAAGTTGAGATTCTTCTTTTTGAAAGGGCTTCTTTTGCTATTTTGCATGTAAATCCTCTAAATTGAATTTACTGTTAGGGGTAGAAAATTCCAAGTTACATGCACTCCTTATTGCATCAAGTAGAGTAAGTGAGTCAAATGCCTTAAGGCTTAAACCAACCACATAGTGGCCCTATTGATCCTTCCATAAAAAGGACTATCAATCTATGCTCAGAAATATCAGTGACCATAATTGAGAGTTTCTAGAATTCAGATACATAGGAGTCAATCGATCCCACCTTTCTGAATTGTGCCAATTCCCAGAAGTGCAGCTCCAAATCTTCTTTTATCAAATTTGTCAATCAATCTCTACGTGAAATCCGCATAAGTGATAGTGATAATATCATGTCCCCAGGTCACTAAACCAGGTACCAACACTCGTGAGCCTCCCAATCCAATTGAAGAGTGCAATACTTAATGGCTTTTGTCTCTAACATGGGGTTAAGCTAGAAATATGTGTCTACTTTATGCACCCACGAAAGTGCAGTATATTTGTTGGAAAAATCATAACTGGGAATGAACAACTTGACCACTTTATGTTGCAACTCCTGGTCAGGTCCTTGTCCACTATCTCCTCTAGGGCTATTCCTATACTTACCTAGAAAAAATGGCTGTACGAAATTTTTCCCTCAAATAGTCTACAAAACTTTCACCATCTCCATGCTAGCTTGCTTGTCCTCTTGGTTGTGTCTCTAAGAAATCAGGCATTAGATGCTTATATGTTGTTCTACTAGCAGCCCTAGAGTTGTTGTTGGCTAGATTATTAGTGTTACTAGCCTCTCCATGGTTGCCATTGTTTCCATTGTTGCCATTATTACCTGCATTGGTTGGTATTATTGTTTTGCATTGTCTGAAAGAACAGTTGAACCAATTGCTGTCCTCTGGCCAAGTCATTTAAAATTTTCATAATGCTAGGATTTTGTGGTTCATTCTTATCACCCATATTTCCTGGAATTCTCTCACCGAACAAATCTGCAATAGCAATTTCTTCTTCTATCTCCAACCATTCCGATGGATTGTTTGGCCCTCATCTAAAATAATACCAGTGAGGCCCTCCTGGGTGCATAAGAAATCTCTGTTATCATTAACTCGCACAAATCCCCACAGGCTAACATGATACATTGCTCTAATACTACTGTAATATTCCCTACTAGAATATTTTGATCAAACCTGCAACTGTATTGATGTCATCCAATTTATGAATCCAAAATACCTCAACTTCCACAAATTTATTGTATTGACATCACATCAAACAGTTTATATGCAATCCATCTGAAGATTTTTTGTCTACAATTGTTTATAACAGTTTGTCTAATTGTTTAAATTGTTGTATTTTGCATTACAAATTTATGTTCAACATTCATAAAATGTTTGAGGCATTATATCAAGATCGTCATTCATTTCAATTTGACTGAAAATAACAATGTAGGACATTACATCTTGCTGCTCCAAAGAAAAGAGATAGATATAATTTGTTTCTGACCTTAACTTAGCTATTGTAGCTTTCTGGGAAACATTCCTGCTAATGAATATAGTATGAGATTGCAGCCTTAGCTGCCCCAAACAGTTGTGCCCCCAATTGAAATCACCTTTAGCTGCAATGGTGGAGCAAATGAGTCCAAACAAGCATCAATTACCTTTTAATTTCCAATATCTATCCTTGCATATGCACATCAATCAGTTTGGAGGACCCCAGACTATCCATCGACCTCTCATTTGACTTTGACAAGGCTCAAATGCAAAATATTCAACATCCACTCAACATCTAATCAGCACCATAACTTCCCTTTAAAACTGTGCATATGTCACCATTTAGTTAAGCACCCTCATGGAGTGACTCACTAGCAATAGCACCTCCTATGAAAATGTTGCGGCAAGTCATAGGAAAGACCTATGAATGGCACAGTACTGTTCACAAGGCATTTAAACCTCTAATGATTCATTTGACCCCGTTTGTAATGCAAATGAATGTTTATGGAAGCTTTGACTTCTTTAAAATCCTTCAGCATCCCACTTCAGCCTGTATACTTCCAAAAAGGTGGTTTGAACCTTTCTTATGAGTTGTGACTAATACTTTCTAAGGATTTAAAGCCTTCCCTTCAAGCTTTGACTCCTTATAAGGACTTTACAAGGTGTAAGGCTTCCCTTATGAGCTGGACACAAATAGACAACTGGTACAAAATAGAAATAATATATTTCTCTTTCTCTTTTTGGCTTCCAACAAGTACAGCTGGTAACCAACCAACTCAAATAGAATATAATAATTAAATTTGTACATTCATCCTGCACACTTATAAAATGCTCTAAAGCTCCAGAATTCCAAAAAAGCAATTTGCTCCAAATGTGAACTCTGAATAAGCTCACCTCTGTAATTGGCTAGGGAGGGATCTTGCACCTTCAAACCCAATCTTCACCTGCAGGCTTTCATCCTTGGTGGTAAAAATCTGTTCAACTCCACAATTGGGATTTCAACCAAAATATTAAATGCTTGGAATGGCTAATGAATCCCTTCATCGTCTTCTTTATATTCTCATTTGGAACTTTAAGGAAAAATATTTTTAGAAATCACTTTCAAATAATTATAAATAATTCTTTCTCTCCACAAAATGACAATATTATTTTTATTTTTGGTCTCCCAACTAAAGTCATTAAATATTCACGATAATATTTAATCATATGCAAGTTGCCTTAAGATATCAATTTTAAGACAAATTCAGTTAAATAATTAAATTGTTTCCTTTCAACTCACTAAGAACAAAAAAGGGGACATTACAGAGAAGGGCATGAGGAAGACCTAGCCACAAGGACTGGAACATCAGATGGACCTAGAACCAAAGGACTTGGTTCTGAAGTCAAAGGTCCGCCTATAGACCCAAGGCCTAAATGGGAGTGGAGAAAGGGAAGAAGCGCATTGTGGGGATCAAGACATTGGAGGGACTTGGCACCAAGAACCCGATGCCAACATCCAAGGTTCTCTCACGAGGCATAGGTCTAGGAAAAGAGAAGAAGGAGAACGTGATAGATTTAAACCTGGGACAGCCATACATCACACCTTATTGCATTTTTAGCCTTCACTAGCCACGACAAATTCCTAAGCCACTTTTGCACTTGTCAAAGGTTTAACGAGTTTAGGAACCTCGAAACTCACTAACACCCATCTTCTTTGCTTCTATGCTATCGGAGATCAAAGGAGTTGTGAACATTGGAACTCCTTAACATCATTTCTTTCTTTGACAAAATTCATCATTGTCAGTGATTTGAAGGAACCCTAAACTTGTCAACAAGTTCAAGGAAATGTGAACTTGTCAACACTCCACATTTAGCTGATTTCACCTTTTCTCTAGTGGAGTGTTGTTTTTTACAATTCTTGAAGTTTGTCAAAGATTCAAAAGTTTTGTGGGGTTCTTCCCATAGTATGTTGGTTAAGTGATAATGTTGTTATTGTGACCACCAAGGTTCACCCCCAATAGGCCATTGTTATCCCAAGCTTGTGCCTTCACTAATTCAATGTGCTCACAGGTTTCAACCTAAGCATTGTAATATAGGGATGAGGTCCCCTTTTTGTGACTACATCAAAACTCATGTCAAGGATTTGAACCTAGTTCAAAACCAAGCAACAAGTGCCAATAGAGATTATGAAACCACTCCCAACCGTTGACAAAGACTTGAAGCTTCCCCAACACTTGGGAAATTCAAAAATTCTAAGTAGTTTTCACCACTCAAAACACATGAAGAAGATATGGGAAAGGCAAAAGAGCATACTTTGGGCCAAATTTGGCAAGGCCAATGGTCCATCAGAATTAGTTATCTATGATGGACAAACAAGGGAAGAGCAACAAAGAAGGAAGGATTGAACCAATTTTGCAAACTTTACTGATCTAGGTACTAACAAGTTCATGAGGGCTTTCCCACATTTCAAAACGTAAGTTACCAGGTTCTACATATTTGTGCCGAAATTGAGGCCAAGTACAGTTTTGGGCCTGATACGAGCTGGATTCGTCCCGGGGCACACATGGGAGCGAACCTAGATGTACCAAGGGTAACCCAGGCTTGTGGGTGCCCAAAAAACGGGGTCCATAGGTTAAAAAAACATTTTTTTAAAAACTTCAAAAACAATTTTTTAACATTTTATTTTTTCAAAACCCTAATTTTGCCCTAAAGATGCCTCTATTTTCTCTTTTCACTCATTCATCCCATTCTACTTGCATTTTTCACATTTTTTCTCTTCAAGAAGGTTTTGAACGTGATTGCATATTCCTTTGAAGGTGAAGGCTACAGAGGTGTGAGACACGCATCAAAGGCATAGGAATCGTTGGAGAAGGAAGATTTAGCCATCATGGTGAGTGAATCTTCATTTTTATTACAAGTTTTCAAGATTTGTTAAAGGTTTTTTGTTAAATTAAAGTTTTTTTTTTAAATTTAAAGAAGTTTTGAATATTTTTTTACACTTTGTATGCATAATAGAGGGCTATAATGCTGATTTTTTTTCTATAATATCAAGTTTTCCATTTTTTATTTTAGGTTTATTATTCATACATAATGGCTAGAAGTGAAAGTACAAATGCAAGCTCTAGTTCAGTTGCCCAAGCCCAAAATCAACAAAACACTTTTAAAATTGATGATTATTCACCACTTTGGCATTATATAACAATGATCAAGCAAATGCCTAGTGATGGGAGTTTTTTTGACTATGTAACCATTGTGGCATAGAGTATACCAGCTCATACTATTGAGTGAAAGGTCAATTTTGCATCCCTGGATGTGGAATAAAATTTTGTAAGGGGTCAGATGGCAAAGGGCTGCCAAAAGCTCTAATTATGGAATATATTAGACAACAACAAGAAGCCGACAAGAGAAGCAACAAACCAAAGACCGATCATCCTCTTCACAAAACAAGCTTGAAGAGGCCTCCTAGTAGTAGTGGCTCCACAAGACAGTCTGGCCCACATCCTTTCATGCCAATGCTACCACCTTCTGAACCAAAGACTATTGTAGTTACATGAAAAGAGGCCCATTGGATAGTGCCTTTAAAAATGAAATAAGAGAAGTTGCAGATCAGAGGGTTGCTCGTTGCATTTATGGCAATGGGCTTCCTTTCAACATTGTTAGATCACCTTATTTTCAAGACATAGTGCATATCCTTTGCAATACACATCCTGATTATGCTTATCCCAAGTACGAAAGGGTACAAACCACCTTATTGGGAAAGGAGAAAGCTTCCATAGAGACAAAATTGAGAGTCGTCAAAGATCGGAAATAGGTGTGTCGATGGAAAGATTGCGAAAATAGGCCATTGATCAATGTTATAGTAGTGTCCCCTAAAAGGGCGATGTTTTTGAAACCGATGGATTGTGAGAGGCCAATGAAAGATGCATGTTTCATTGCCAATATCCTCATAGAATCCATTGACATGGTGGGGGCTCAAAATGTTGTCCAAGTCATAATGGGCAATGTTAAATATTGTAGGGCAGATGGGTCTATAGTGGAGGGTACATATCGTCACATTCTTTGGAGACCATGTGTAGTCCACTCACTCAATTTGATCGTGCAAAAGATTGGCACATAGATTGGTTGAGTGAAACAAGTTTACACAGAGGGCAAGGAGATTCAAATGTTTGTGACTAATCATCACATGTCACAAACCATATTCAGAACCTTCTCCAAGTTGGAGTTGTTGAAGGTAATTTAAATTTTATTTTTATCTTTTATAGTTGATATATGAGGTGTAATTTATTATGCCATGTTAGGTTGTTGAAATACGATTTGCATCTCACACACTCGTCTTAAGAAGACTTGTGAAGGTGTGAGAGGCCTCAAGTGCTATGGTCATCAACACCTTGTGGAGTGTATGGAAGCAGTCAAACACAAAAAGAGCCCAAAAAGTAAGAGCATTGATCCTTGATGATAATTGGTGGGATCATGTGGAATAGGTTTTGAATTTCACCGAGCCCATCATGAGCATGATTAGGTATGCTAATACTGATCACCCATGTTTGGGTGAAATTTATGATGGCATGGACTAGATGGTGGAGAAAATAAGAGCAATAATAGAGGCCAAGGAACGTGACCCAATGGAAACATTTTTCAAAGTTGTGCAACAAATTGTTGTTGACCGTTGGAACAAGATGACCACCCCCTTACATCTCTTAGGATTGGCTTTGATGCCAAAGTTTTATAGCGTAGAGATGCTTGCATTGCCAAAGAAGGTGCCACCATATAGAGATGTGGAGGTTGCTACTGGATATAGGGTTGCATTTAGAAAGATATATTCAAATGAGGAGACTAGAAATATAGTCTTGAGGGAGTTTGGCCAATTCGTATCTACAAAATATCATGATATTGTAGCTCTTCAAGCTAGATATGGGATGGATGTTGTGGTGGTATGTATATGGTCAAGGCTCCATTTTCTTGCAGCCTCTTGCAATTAAAATTCTCTCTCAAGTATGTATCTTTTTATTTTGTATTTTGTATTTGTACTTTTTTTAGTTGGTATCAGCAAGGACATTACACAATTCTTCCCTTGGGACTCGGATGGACTAGTGTGTTTTTTTTTTGTTTCTGAGATTGCTTGGGGGCAAGCAATTTCAGGGAGGGCGGACTGTAATGTCCCCTTTTTGGAATGATATGGTTTATGATTGGATTAGCCTATTATTGGCCCTCGTAGGCTAAGACTGATGGTTAGAGGGTCCTAGTTGGCAGTGCAGGAGGCTTATTCCCATTCCAAAGGTCAGAAGTGTTCAGGATTGCTCTTCGTTTGGTTCAATTTGGCCTTCGTTTGACTTTGTTTGACACACTTACTATTTATAGTAAGTTAGTATTTGATCAAGAGGGACCCTTAATATTTCAAGGCAGTTGGATGCATAGTGGGAACAATGGTTGACCTCCAAGTTCAAACGGGACAGAGAGATAATGAGTAATTGATGAGATATTAAAATTATAATGGCATTTAATTTTATTATTTGCTAATGATTATATTATAAAGTTATTATTTAACTTTAAAAAATGTCATTAAGAGTGAGGATATGTTGACATAAGGTGGGGGTTAAAATGTATTTAAGTCATTTTCATAAAGTGACTTTATAAATTGACAATATAAAGTTACTTTAATTCATGAATCTCTCCAGCTTGTTCGAGAAGCTACTTCATAAGGAGGAATTAAAAGTAAAGAATGTTTTATCCCACATTGCTAAAAGTACAAGCATTCGCCGACTTGAGAAGCTATATAAGCAAGACTATCCTTTCATTTGAGGCATGTTATGAGAATATTATATTGAGTTGTTCCTCCATTGTTTCTGATATTCAGTGACTGGATTGTTCTAAGGATGAAGTCCCTTGGATTTCTTGGTGTTGGACGGAAACCCAATCACCATTCTGAGGTGGTTTCACTCAGGAATCACTATGGAGTTTATTGCAAGTCTTGATTCATGTTTTTAGCATAATGGCAGCTAGGGTCTGCAATCAAATTCATATTATCAGCTGCATATTTATCCCAGAATGTTACAGCAGGGTTTGAGAGCAAATTAAAAGGGCAAACATTGCAGATTGAAGACTCCTTAACAAGCAGACCTGTATTCTTCATTGGCAGCCATTGTTGATCAGATTTCAAGTTTTTCTTATTGCTGCTATAGTGACACGTGAACAGTAAAACGCTACAGTACTTTGGCATCAAGGAGTGTTCATTGCATGAGTTAATGTTGCCACCACTTCATCGGATATGGGCACTTATTTACATCAGGTTCTTCATGTCTTTTAGATGTAGTTTGCATTGTCATATCAATCATAATAGCTTGCCGTAAATGCACATTAGTTTACATGCCAAGTGTTTGTAAAAATGCTACTTGGCTGTAGGTATGCATTTTACCTCTGGACTCATGTATTTGCATTTGAAAAGAGTAAAAACAAGTGCATTTCATTCTCAGCTCATTGTTGGATCTTTTGACATTCATTTCAAAGCAGTTGCATCATTTCTACTTGATTTTAAGAGCATACACAGCAAACTGAAATTCCTATCAGCAAGCTACAACTTCGCATACAAAGTGTTTGACAATATTCCTTGGGGTTCAAATAAGCAAAACAGGGTCAAATTAGCCAAGGGATATTACAGAGTGAGACAAATACCTCAAACATAACTTAATCAAACTAAGAACAATGTTCTTGGTATTTCTTGGTAGCACCCCTAATGGGGTTCTAGGGGCAACGTCCCTAGCAAGGTCAAGGGGCAGTGCCCCTGGCGTGTTACCTGTTGCAATACAAGGCAAGGTCAAGGAGCAATGCCCCTAGTGTGTTCCCTGCTGCATACAAGGCAAGGTCGAGGGGCAGAGCCCCCACCACCAAGCCCTGAAGACCTTCAAAACCACATAAACCTTCATGGCGTCACCATTTTCATATTATTTTGCAAATCATAGAGGGGCATGTCATAGACCAAACCAGCATTTAAAGGTTGTAAGATTTTTATTAAAATGAAACTAAACTGGTCAAGTCTACACTACTAGACTTGCCTAGAATCAGCAAGTCTAGCCAGTACTCAATAGATGAGTCTCCTAGAGTCATCGAGTCTAGGTGAGTCCTGGCAAGTCTTGTAACACTGGTTTCAATAATAGAGTTTTTCAAATTCAAGGGATTAGCATATTGTCCTACTGAGGTGAGAGCAGATTCATCATTGTTAGGGTTTCAAAAGATCCAAAGTTTTGCCATATTTCAAAAGATCCACCAGTTGCTCCATAATTTTGAAAATCACTTCTGTGTAAATTTCTATTTTTGCAACAAATGCATCTAGCAATTGCTATTTATGGCATTCTATTTTTAGGGGATAGATATGAAGCCTATTCTAGGCTAGTTGTATTTTATCAATTGTTTTAAAAATTGGTTTGCTTTGTAGTAGTTTTATTTCCACTTTCCCTACTATAAGGATAGACCCACTCTAAAGCAGTACATTTTTGGGGTATTTTGTTATTGTCTTTAAATCCTCAAACATTATCCTTTGTAAGCCTATAAATAAGTGCCTTGAGCACATATGTTAAAAGTTGGGATTATGGTGCAGGATTGTCATTTTGTTGAAATGATTGTATGTAATTTCATGAAGCAAATCAAAACAAGATTATATTTGGTGAAGCTCTGCATTGGCAAAGTATGTTTATTTAAATTGTAGCGTTACTACAGTTTAATTATTTACTTCTAAAAATTGTGAGATTTTCATCTATTTAATTCTCCCATGTTGATGTAGAACTATTTGTCTTTATTTCAGCCAGTTAGTAAGCATCCATTCATTTTCCTTTCAAACCCTTGTTTGCATTAAATTACTAGTTTGATGCAGGTATCTAAGGCAAAAGCATAAGCAGTTAGCAATTTTCACTCATGCAAAACCCACCAATCAAAAATCTTGTATAGTGTGCATACTTGTAAAACTTGTCTATGGTTTTAATCTAGGGTTGATTTTAGATTTAATTAGGTCTCAGGGAGGTTCCCCCTTACAATTTATTTAACGGTTATAAATTGGAATAAGAGACAACTCACTCTTGCAAGGAGAACCAGTGTTCCACAAGGACATGGGTCCAAGTGATGTCCCATACATCCTAGGGACTTGGGTGATGCAATGGATATTCCCCCATCTCACAAACTTGGAGAAACACTAGGGATAACACAAATAGTTAAAGTTGTTCTCCATCCAGTCCCTAATCATCTCACAGCTCTCTTCAAAATTCCAGCCTCAATGTAAGAGGAATTGATGGCAATCTAAAGAAAGTTTTTATGGCAAGGGACTGAGAACACCTTCTATCATTCTTTGAATGCATGGAAAACATAAATAAATCATATAAAAATTGGGGTTTATCAAAAACATTAGACCTTTCAATCAGGCATTCTCCATCAAGCTAGCCTGATGATTTCAACTATCAGAAAATCAGCTTTGTGCCTCTCATTTTCCAAATATATCTTATCCTCCTTAATGTTTAACCAACCCAAGTCTTTAATAAAGTATATTAAAAAAGAAGTGACCAAGCTCTTAAAAACAAATCAAGAAATACTGAGAGGAGGGGAGGAATCAGTATTTCTTTTAACAAATAAATCAAAGGAAAGAGCTGAACAAACATTCACGAAGATGACACAGTTTTATCTCGTGGAAAACCCTCTCGGGTAAAAAACCACGGTGCAAAATGTCTATTATAATAAAAATGGGCTCCAACCCTAAATACAATGGAGAGCACCAACTCTCTGAAAGCTCCAACTCTCTGCTAAACTGAAGCACCAACTCCAGACAGTGTTCAAGAACAAGTTTTGATGAAATCTTTCTGAAATACTATGAATAGATGTACCAATGACATACTGCAATAAAAAATATCGTTCAGCTTCTGAGATAAAAGATTGCTCAGAATTAACATTAAGCTCCTTCAAAGACTAACAATTCATTTACTCCCAATACTGCGATACACAGGTTTTGAAAAATCTGTGGATAGGTATGACTGTAGAACTTTGTTTCAAATACCAACCTCTGAAAAAAAAACTTTCAAAACTTCAAAGATAGACCTCTAGTCATATCGAGACAAGTTCTGTATATAAAGAAGTATTCAGCTTTAACTCTGGAAAGCATATATGTATAAATCAGAAGAACGTCTTTGCCATTTTATAAAATATCTTCATCTTCTTCGAACTAGTAATTATGTACTCAAACTTTTACTGTTCACAGATTTTCTCCAAAAACAAAGGAATAAAAGCATAAGAGAAAAACAATTCTTCCCACAATCAACAATACTTCAATGGTCCAGTCACAGCACTAACTCCTTCAAATGCACTTCATGCAGTTCACCACCTTCAACAAAACTGAAGATTACATAAAAATCGACAACACAAAAATTTCCTGAGCCTCCTACCAAAAACTTCTTCACCTGTAATTCCCTCATAATAACCTGCAAAATTCTGATCAGCCATCGATGTGTTTAAAATATCAAACACCTGACCACGAAGAATTTGAAGGCATGTCTCCACAAAAAACAGCTCTCGAATCCAAACAAAACATTGCACTAACTTTCTGGAATGGAGTCAACAACTGGATTAAAAAAACGACCTCAGATTGCAAAAGAAAAGAAAACGGCTTTGCCAGCAGTGTTAGAGAACGGCTTTTAGCAGCAGACGTCACCGCACATCCCACTTCCTCTGCAAACTTAGCCACTTCATTTTCTTGTAGGCATAGTAAGGAGTTTCATTGCAAAAAAAAAAAAAAAAGAATCGAACACGTATACCTCATGGCTATGTCCAGCACAAAAAAAATGGACACCAAACAAAAACAACTCTTGCCAAAACAAGACGAAGCATCATTCAAAAACGAGGCACAAATGAGCTTAAAAATTTCCTGACAGCACCTGTTGAAGAAACACCTGTCCAACCCTCTCAGCAAGACAAAAACGATGCTTCCAAAACACAGTTCCATTTTCAAAACAACTGCCAAACACGTGTTCTTTGAAAGACACTTTCAAAAAAAAAACAATGAGAAAGAACATCAAAGTTGGCACGAAACCATTCATATTCACTGCTTCCAGCAAAGAAGACAGATTTGTCGATACAGATTACAAAATCTGATGTGTCTTAAAAGCTGACAGACTTGCTGAAGAAGACACACAAACAGGTACCTTAACCAACCAAGAGAACAAACAAACACCTCAAGCTCATCAAGCTGCACCAGTCTCTTATAATCTAACAAACTTGACATCAATGACAATATGCTCATCAGCTCTGACTTGCACTAACTTCGTAAGCAACAATTGAAAATAAGTCAGATATTGGAGCAGAGTTGGAACAAAAAATAGCCACTTTCATTCCCTGCACTTCCACAACCACAACTGCAGCAAAACATTCAAGGTACAAGATAAACAACAATGGACACCACTTTCTCTAGAATAAACACATTCTAACGTCAACCCTAGCAAATAGATGGATTTGGGTCACAAAGCCTTCAGCATCTGTGCTGTTGCCTCTCCCTAGGCTCTATTCGATTGTCTTGATTTTCCCTCATATTAAAAGTGAAACCAAATCTGGCTCAAAACTAAACACTGCCTTTGGCCAATAAGTCATGGAAAGATCCTAACAACAGACCAAGTTCAGAAAAGGTGGTGGATGGGGCTAAATGTATGCCCAAATTTTGACAAACAGAAAAAACAATGGACCAGTAATTGAAATGTTGCTCTGCACGGCACATTTGGAGTGAGTTAACAACACCATTCCACTAGAAAATATCAAAATGAAAATAGAGAGTCAAAATGCTGTACAAATGGACACCATTCAATTTCAACATAAATCTACTCATAACATTGCAAAAGATGTAGAGTCAAAAATTGCACACTTCACGCTTTTCACTTTAAATGGATTTTTGATACAAATGGCAAAGTAGGCTGAACGTTTTTGAAATAGGGTTTACGGTTAGGGTATTTTAATTTTCTTTGTTTTACTTTAAATAGATATCTTTTAGAAGTCAATTAATTAACCAGTCTTTTTTTAAATTCATACTCCAATGAGGATTAAGGTAAAAGCATAGAGCTGCCCCTAAAATAGTAATCCTATGCTTCATGGTGGAATGACACTGTTTTAGGGCCAGCTGATGCTTAAACTCTTTTAGGTGTAAGTAAAATACATTTTTTCAAATTCCTATGCATTATTTTATAATTAGTATTTTTATAAGATTAACATTTATTTTATTTATATGCATTATTTTTGACATTAAGTAAGAAAATTAGTTTCTTTTGCCTGTTTTTACAACTAGTACATTGTTATTTAGTTGCCAAGTTTTTCTCATTTTAAACTCAAACAATAGAATCTCATTCATACTTTTACAATGCCATGTAAATGGAACGTTACTAACTTAATATGATACCATCATGCAAGGAATTTTGTCTTTTTAAGGATTTTTAAGGCACTACTATCATACTATCCCTGTGGGCTATATATTTCTGTCCCATTGACACACTTTTGTCCATCTCAAAATTAAGCCATCTTCTTTCCTTCTTAAGACAGGATTTCATCCAACCTGCAAGCTTCTCTTCAACACAAGAAATTATAATTGTAGGACAATAACAACTTCAAAAATTAGATTGTTGTCTATCTAACTCAAATCTAGCTTTTCTGTGCTGCCACACTGCTTCTGTCAATTTTAGTGCCTTCAGTTGCCCAGTATGAACAACATATAACAAAATCTGGGAAATAGGGCATGTTGAAAGTATCTGATGTGTTAACAACATTTTTGGAATTTCAACATTACGATTAACAAACAACAAATTGAATTTCCAAAAAGTACAAAAATGTGGCTTCATGAAATAACCAGAATAAAATTGTAAAAGAATTCAGTATTTGCCTTTGTTCTAACAATAATAGGAACCAAGCTTAAAACATGAAGAAAATGCTTATGACTTACTTCACGTGCTATATGCACAGCCATGTCGGTACTTAAATTAAGATGGGCATTGCCTAAATGTTTCAAGATCCATCCTGGCAGTTTTGAACGCTTATCATGCCGACTGTATCTGCAAATAAATTTAAAACATTCCCACATTGACATCTTAATACAGGATTGGCAATTCCTACATACCTATACAATAATAAACAAGTGCAGCAACTACAAGCAAATAAAGCAGTAACATAGTATTATCACTAGCTGTAGGGTTCTCCAAGGTAAGAAAGACGGAATAACTCTCTTGGTAGATGAGTGACAAGTGAGATCAGTAGGAGCAGAGATGGATGATTTGAATAATGGAAACCCTAAATGGGTAGAGGCAGAAGCTGTGGATGCTCAGAGCAAAGCACAGCATGGGAGTAAGGAAAATGTAGTGACTCTTGCACAGCTGGAAATCAGAATGAACAAGGGAAAAAAGTGGCATGTCATTTGCAGAGGACTGCTGGAGCAGAAAAAGTGGCTCCATGGTCCCCCCCCCTGTAAACTGGATGGAGAGATCTCAAAGCCTGATTTGGATCCTATGCAGAAAGTAACTAGGATGAGAAAGCAAAAAATCTTATGCAGCAGCTGCAAAAGGGCAGACCTTAGAAACGGACATTAAAAGAAGGTGGTATCCAGCTGCCAGGTGTTTCTGGGTGGAAACGTGAGGTATAAGATTGCATGAAAGATGCCCATTTTGAAGCTTGAGGAAGAAATGAAAAAAGATTTGGAACATTACAAGGGTATGGCATTGATTTGTGGATTTAGTTCCCTGTGTCCCAGTCTTCCAGAGCTCAATGCTTGGGTAAATTATAACTAAGTGCCTTCTCTAGAATCTTTGATTTTAAATTATATTTTATACTTATGCATAAGGTTTTATTGTGGTAGTTTGTGATTCTAAAAATGATACAGGTAGGATTCCAGAGAAAAGAAAGGCCCGTGGATCTAGGATATGCTTACCTTATTTTTGAGTACCCAGTTCCCAGAATTCAACCCAATGAAAGAAAAATTTCAAATTTTTCGTGTTACGAAAGATTGCTAAATTTGTCTCTCCATTTTTTGAAGTCTTCTAAATTGAAAAGTGTTGGCAATTGCCATGCTCCTTTCCAAGCATAAGTCATTGGAAGACCCTTAGCCTATAATTCTAATTTTCTGTAGGCTATTGGGGCAATGCAAGGGAATTAATTTAATAATTGAAGTGTTAAAAAAGTAACTTTATGCTATATTCACAAAAACAACTTATGTTTTATTCATAAAGTCATAAGATAATAATACTATATTCCCTCAAACTGCCTATAAAAGGAGTTCATCATTGAAGAAGGTTATTAATTAATGAAACCACAACCCTATTTCAAAGCTTGAACATTTTGTCCATCTCCACTCTCAAGGAGAAAAAGCCTTTGGTGCAAAATTATGGAGGTCAAAAACCCTCTCTGTTTCATCTTCCTTATGGATGATGAAAACCCCCATCAAGCCTTTGCTGATTCCATTTACGGATCACAGTTCTACTGAAGATTGAAGTTTGTATTCAATTTCAAAAAATTTGAGGATCTTGAAGATTTCCAATTACAATTGTCTTTCCTTCCAGTTTAGTGATATTCAGACTTCAATGAGTTTATATTTTTTAATCACTTTGGATGGTTCCAAAATAAAATATCATATGTGACTGATAAATATATCAGTTGGCTGTACCATCTATTCTTATCGTATTCAATCCATACTATTTGATAAGATGTTATTTATTAATTGATGAAGCTACAAATTTCTTGAACAATAATGTTGAAGCTAGGGAAGGTGTTTGTACAAACTTAAAATGAACCACAACACCTTGAAAAGGGGAGATCGTCCCTTAATGATTTAAAATCTTCATCTAAATATTTTGTCATAGTTTATCATATTGTGCCCTGTACGAAAAGACACGAGTTTGTTTTACATATGATTGGTAGTCATACAAATCAAAAGGGAGATTATATCTTTTGTTTGAAATGCTTTATATGAAGGGTAGCCAACCTCAAATATAGTCAAAAAACATTATGGAGCTGCTGCTTCACCTTGGGAACTAGCTGCAGCTTTGGGAAAGCATTTTTTATTTTCTTTGGTGTGCCATACATTTTTGCTGATCGGAGTTTCAAGAAGTTCAACACTTTTGCTGATCAGAGGTTCAAGAAGTTCCAGACTTTCGCTGATTAGAGTTTCAAGAAGTTTCACACTCTTCCCACACCAAGGTGGCGGACTTAGAGACATGTTTGCATTTTCCCTTGGTGGAGTTATATGAATTTCTCCATTTTTGTCTTCCAAAGTGGCAGAGCTCATCAAAGATAACATTTTTCCTTCTTGTGCATAGCAGACTTTGTGAAGATTTTTATTTTATTTTTTAACTCAAGGGTATCCCTGCGACCCAACCCAGCGCCCAGTCTGCCTTGCCTTGGTCGGTCTTACTGCCAAGTTAAGGCCAAGAAGGGGTGAGCTGAGGCAAGACTAGTCCCCTGCGGATACATGCAATCACCCGCAAACCACATGTAGCAGACAAACCCGAGCCTTGACTTTGTGAAGATTTTACACTCTCCACTCAAGAGGGGTGGAGTCTAGGAAGGTTTTACATTTCCACACCAGCAAGTAGTGGAGTTTCACAAAGTTTTCATTTTTGTCACCTCACCAACATAGCGGGATTTTTTGCATTTCCCCACTTTCGTACTCAAAAGGGTGGCAGAGTTTGAGGCTGCTCAACATTTGTTTTGTTAACCCTTTCATTCGGAATTACAAGGAGGCATAACAATTGCAAGTGGAAACCAAACCCTATTCAATAGTTTGTGGTGGAAATCAAGGCCTCATCAACATTTTAATTGAAATTGCAAGGAATGCAACATTTAAACATTTTGCCAAAGATTGCAACATTTTGTAATAAAATTTCAAACAAATTTTGAACAATTAATACCAAGGTTGTATGTAACACTTGCAATTCTTGACCGAAGCACAAGTAATTTTCCACTTGAATGTAACATTTCAACTTACATTTTCGCACCCTCAAGAATTTTGACAACATTTCTTACATTTTGCAAGCCTTGACAACAGTGACAACATATCAACAATATTGACAAGATTCTATCATGTTAACAACCTTCGCAACAACTTTTGACAACATTGCAATATTAACAAGACCTTGCCATTTCATCACCAAACAACATTATTTGACTCAATCATACCCTAAGGATGAACTTTGCACTCTTAAGACTCACTCCACCTCGGACTAACAAAACTAAACCCTCCCACAAGCAAAGGCTAAAAAACTAAGCAACTAATACCAAGCTAAACAAACTAAGCAAAACAACTACCCTAAAAAGCAAAAAGTGGGGGTCCCCATTTGCAATGGAGCGATGTGTGAAAACGTCACAATAGGGACGTTTCTTCTTGTTGTCTAGCTTTGCGTGCACTTTTAGTGTTTGATTTTCCAACTTCATCAAGTCTAACATCTTTTAATGTCTCCACCTTCTAGTTTTCGCCTTGAAAAAAGTTTTCATCTTCTAATAAAGTTTCAATTTCTTCTTATGAGGGAGTTTCTTTTTTAATTATTGCAGGCAAAACAAATTCAACAGATTCTAAAATGTATGCCCTTTCCCACCTTAATGTTTGGAATCTCCATATCAATACCTTGGAAAACATCAAATTTTGCAAATTTCTCAATTGGACTCAATTATCAACCAATGCTGCTTGTGTCCTTTGTGATTTCGTAGAATACATCCCCTCAATGTGAAATTTTGTGTTCTTCTCAATCAAACAGTTTATAGACCTTTGAGGATTTTGAATATCACAAAAGAATACATTTTCTACTCTTATGGTCCAGCTTGTTCCTTTCATCCTTTGGAATCAATGCATAGCATGAGGATCCAAAAATTCAAAATTTACATGGAGTGTTTATTTGAACAGCTGCTAAAGGTGACCTATTGTGGAGATAGATTGTCATTTGAGATACTTCTGCCCAGAGTTTTACTCTAAAATACAACATTGCCAAAACCATTGTCATCAAAGTTTTGTTCATCCTCTCAACTACTACATTGTTGAGTATGAGGACATATGAGATAGTCTACACACACCTTTGACATAATTTAACCACCATCACTAATCCTCAATATGCCAATATGAGATTGTGCTTCATTTCCAACCACTGCAAAACTTTTGCAAAGTAATATATATCTAGTTCATTCTGCTAAGTCATCAATGAGTAATATGAAGTAATTATTTTCCTCTAATAAAAGAAACTTGTAGTGGGCCACAAAATTTAGAGTGGAACAACTACAACTTCCTTTCAGATCTCTAATTTAATTTTTGAAATGGCTATCTTTGTTTAACCAAGATGCATGCATCACATTTTTTAAATGTTTTAAGTAGAGTTGGCAAACCTGCAACATCATGATTTTGCATTGCTTGAATGCTATCATAGTTGATATACCCAAATCTTGAATGCCACAGAAGTCTCCTTGTCATTACTCCAACTAGATGTGTAGCATTTCTTGAAATTGAAGAGTTACCTCTTGAGTTTTAACAACTTTTCTTCCTGATATCCAATGAAGATGACTATAAGGTAAAAAACTGCTTTTGATTACTATCTCTCCACCATCTAGCAAAATGGATTGGCCATGTCATCAAATAAGCAAAAAGTGCAACACATTTTATTTCATTGGGGATGGTATAAGACATTGTGGAGAATGAAATAAGGAAGTCCTCACGATTTGATTTGCAAACTTGTTTGGTTGCCAGACATACAAGAACACATCTTTCTCTATTAACTCCTCAAAGAAATCCCTTCAAAAAGTGATGTGTTGCATGGCACCAATATCTAGTACCCAAGAATTATAGTAGGTTAAATTCACTAAAGCATATTTGACATATGGAAAGCACATAATCACTTACAAACTAAGTCGAATTTGATTCGGAGATTTTAGTTTTTTTCCCTTATTTGTTTCATTTTAATTTTTGATAGGCCTCAATATATCCCATGATGTTTTGCATTAATGAGCCTCATTACTCCCATTTCTACCACATCGTTTGCAAGAAATGTTTTGTCTGTGATTTTACTTCTCATTGTGTTGACCATTGTTTCTACCTCCTCAGCCTTTATTTTCCCATTTGCATCTTGTTGATGTGTTTTTTATAACGGCGTCCAACACAGAATAAAGTTGCCAAACGGTCACTTCACTCTCTCTTGATCAAAGTACGATTGCATGCTGATATAGTAGAAGAATCAGACAACCGACTCCAAGGTTCCTTTTATGCTGCGGATGTGACTCAGTTGGCTGATGTGATTGCTGGTAATCGAAGGGGCCTTACGTATGTTGAAGAAATCTATGCAAGCTCAAGAATTTATCGACGGATGATTTGCAATGAAACTCTAAGTTTTAGATTTTCAGACTATGAAATATGCAGAAAGTAAATGGGAATAGGGTAGAGGGAAGCTAAACTAAAGGTAATCTAATCCTAGGAACAAGGAGACGGGATAACTTGTGCAAAATCCAACCGCGCTTCGCTTCGCCAGCAAAGCACAACTTACACAAAGGCGGTGCAATCTTCAGGGGGAGTGCTAAAGATTTTCAAATTGTCAAAAGAAACCATCAGATAGAACAATCTCTCCTAACAATCGAAGTTAGACATACACTTATAACGAGGCTCAGACTATCTTTGCACGGTATGCAACAATCAGCTACACACCAAAAGTATGAGCAAGGACTTGGCAACAAGCGATCCTATCAAATCCAGTTCATCTAATTGCATGAAAACAAATCTAGTCTATGAAGAGAACGAGACCATGCAAGTTATGAAACAACACAAAAACACACCAACAATTGAACAATGTATTAAGTGTTTGCTTCAAAAACTCCTAGCAACAATCTTTGACCATAGTCTCCCCTCCTTACAAATGAGGGAGTCACCTTCTTATATAGGCCTCAAGCTCAGATTACATGCAAAACCCTAATTAGGGTTTGCCCAAATGATTCCCCACACATGATGCAACAAGGTGGGAATCTGCATTAACTAACCCATTATGCCCATTTACAATAAATTTAAAAGGGCCTAAAATAGCGCCCATGATGATGATCATGCCCGGAATATAACTGACGTCGTCATAAATACCCATCATCCTTCAAGCGACGGCAACATGCAAAAAGAATCCGTCATAAAACCATTATGAGGGGACGACATGCAAGAAGATTCCCTTATCCTGCGGTGGCATGCGTTGACCGGTCCCGTGCTTAGTCAATTGTTCCCTTCAGCCATAAATACGCCATCATGGTTCAGTCAAAAGACTTTCATCTAAAAACGGACGGCCATTATCTTGCTCATTAATGGCGTAAGTAATGAACCTACCAACGATGGCCTCCAATTCTCCGATGGAGACACTTGGCACATTCTCAATGTTGAATTCCATCAAGGCAATCTCCTCTTCACTTCTGGAAAAGAAACTTTCCCAATCTGTCATGGCTTCTTGTGTTTTCTTCTTCATACCGGAGAATGAAGAAACATTTGCAAAATGTTCCTTGGGAAACGAACCGACAAAGAAGAAATCATGCAACTGGGATTTCAAAGAATTCACTGTTATTCCCCCGTCGTTGAGTTTTCTTGAAAATAAAGCTTCCATGGCACTAAGGATTTCTTCCTGTATCCCTCTGATGGATTTCTTCAAGGTGACGGAATCAATGCTGAATTTATCAAGGGTTTTTTTCCCTGAACAGATGGCGTAGAACCATCGGGGAAAGTCGTAGGCTTCATTTTCCTGGATTACCTTCCCGTCTACCTGTGTTTGCCTTGGAGTCCTCATCAGAGCCCTGAGTCGGGAAATGGTTAAGTCTTGGTAGACATCAACGTCTTCCCATAGTCCTTCCGCCGTTTCCAATCTACTTAGAAGGGCCACGAACCTTGAATGGAGCTGAGCTAGATCTTCTACAAATTTCCCTGCCTCAGCATAAACATCATCTATCCATTCCCGGGAATTCTGTGCCATTTCTTTTGTAAGTTCCGCATCATCAATTACTTCCTTAGGAAGGAAGGGAGGGGGAGTAGCTGAAGGACCTGCTTCCCTGAGGGGCTTCTTGAAACTCCTGACATACTCGCATAGAAGTTCGTTTTCCTCCTTCAGCCACTTGCACTTTGCTTTCGCTTTCAACAATTTCTCCTTCATGGCAAAGGAAGAATCGTCAAAATCTCCCATTACTTGACCGGTGGAAGCATGGCCGAGATCCACCTATCTGATGACGTAATCCTCCTGCCTGATCTCACTCCTATCCCTATCCACAGCAGGTTCAGCAATGTGCAAGGTTCGGGCTCCGGATTCTTCCCTGACTACCTTGGAAAACTTCCGGGGGGCCTTCCTTTCAGGTGGCTGATCCATCCTTTTCAATAATTCTTCTAATTCCTGAGCAGGATTGGGCTCCCCTCTTGCTTCATTTCCCAATCTGCCTACCAACCAATCTGGCGCAAGGATGGAATGGCTATACTCTCCTGCATGCATCTGCTCTTGAGATTCCTCTTCCATTTCACCAGGGATAGTCTCTACGAAATTATCCTAGCGAACCTCTTCCAGGTGCGGGGAAACCTCTTGTCTCTGACTCTTCGGCTGATGACGGCCCTATGAAGCATTGATGCTAAGTATATCAGGTGCTAGAACATTTCCTGGAAGTGGGCCTGCGGGATGTGGGAACATTTCCACTTCTTGTACGCTTGCGGAGCTGACTGGTGAATGTTCCCTTCGTGTCCTCGTCCTCTTTTGTGGAGGCTCCTCCTGTTGGGCTTCCTGCTGAACGTCCTTCGTCTTTGCTATCCTTGGCCTCTTTGGGGCACTCTTTCCTTTGTCTACCCAGGCCTCTCTTCCTGCCTGACCCTGTGAAGAGTCCTCAGTTGCCTCGCTGTGAGAATCCAAATTTCCCATCAGCTGATATGTCAGAGGGACATGGTTTTCAACCAACTTTCTTGTCTGCCTGTCAATCCAGTGCTTAGTGAATTTTAGCACTGGCCTAGCCAAAATGTTCAAATCATCTACCTCCGGCTCCAACCAATCTGGCAACAAGATAGGTTGATCTTTTATCCTCTTGAATTTGGCTTGCATCAAATCCGAGTCTTCCTTCACCTGGTCTGGCACCTGATGGATCTCACTTATTCTGATGATGTCGAGGGGTAGTCTGGAGTGCATCCTTCTCCGGACCTCAAAGTCGTCCTCGGCACCGGCCCAGTAATCCTCCAAGTGAAATCTGTGTATGAATTTGACACCGGCAACTTTCCTGATCTGGCTATAGGGATCATATTGGGCCCTGGAAGTGTAGAATGATAGTCGATAGAATGCCAACTCGCCTGCTGCACTTTCAGCGGCCTCCAATCCTGGGCATATCTCCATGAAATCCCCCAAGACAACTGGAAATTCAATAGACTGCTTCTTCTTCTTCTTCTGCAGCTGGTCGTAGGCAGTCAACTGCCTCATGAGCTCGAGCAATATAAGCTTATCTAACGGATATCTAGGCAATTTGTAAGATTGGAAGGAGAAACCCTGTGTCCAAATGTAGGTGAACTTGGGGAACTGTAGGGACACGGCACCATATTTCTGGACCAAAGCACTTGCTTGCGGAGACAACCTCATGTGCAACTTATTTTGCATAAGTCGTGTCAGGTACATGGTGAAGGTGTCATTCGCCAACTTGTAGGAATTCACGTTGTGGAGATGTAGCTGAGGATAACATTCATGCACTTTTAGCTGAGCTGGCTCACGGCCCATGATTCCTCTTGCTGGTAGCCCATCGAATCCACCCCTTCGTGTCAGCATATAGAACAGATAGGAACTCATGAAGAAGGACTGAGACTTTTTCTCCTACAAGTTCTTCAGTTGTTCGTGCAAGTAATGGCTGATCAATTTGGCCCAGTCGATCAATGTATTAGAATTCATGATCTCGCCAATGTAGAAGAAGATCCAAGGCTCGAAGTTTACCGTGTGCGAGCATCCCATTACTCTTCTCAACATTTTTATCATGTCCACATACTCCTGCTTGAACTCGAAGATCGTGAGAGTCTTGGGCATCTTGGAAACGTGCACTCTAGGTTTCAGCAACCATTGCTTGTTGATCAAATCAGCACACCTGGTGGGGCCTCCTTCATAGACTGCTTGGGCTCCATTGCTGGTCCTGTATGTCATGGAGTAATGTGAAGGGATTCTGAAGGCTTCACCAATCGCCTCTGGAGTCAATGTTGCCAGTAACTTGTCGTCTGGCGTTGAGATCGTCTTCCGCTCCAGATTGTAATGCGCTGCACATTCCAAGACTAGATCTGGGCATTGAATGGCGGGAGGAAAGCCAGCTGCTGCAACTATTCCGCTTCTCACAATCTTGACAGCTATCGGAGATGGATTGTGTCCTACAGTTCTGAACATTCTTATCTTGAATGCAGCCCAGTTGAACGTGCCGAAATTGGTATCACTGATCTCTTCCCATCTCGAATTCAACCGAGAATGGGGAAGAAAACCCTTCATCTCTGCTTTAATCATTGCTTGCCTGGAAATGTTAGCTGTCCTGCTAGGTTCCGCCATCCTGGGAATATTTCAAAATGATGAAATAGAGACTAAGTATAGAAAACTTTTCACTTCTTCACTCTTTCTTTCTTGGATCTCGCACGTGAAAAATGAAATGTTATTTCCAACTTATATACAATTCCCAAGAGGTACCAAATAAGTAACTGCATTTATGGCGCGTCATACTTTCTTTAATTATGATGACATGTGAGGCGGTTTCCAATGCATGTGAGTTCGAATCTAGAACCTTCCTTAAAAGCTCCCAGTCATGTGTCATATTTTGGAAGATTCCTCCCGCTAACTCATTGATTCTGTTCTTTCCAATTTTGGAGGGAGACTGCAGGATCTCTCTCGTGATTTGCTCAATTCCACTCCGACTTGTCATCTCGTGCCGTCGAAGGAACTTTCCCAGCTTTTCTCCATATCCCTATTTTTTAGGGATCTTCCTAAATTTTAGGAGTCAGGTTCATTGGATGAGGAATTTCGTCCTGATTCGGAATCTATAAAAATTTCCATATTTGGCCAGGATTTGATGTCTAAAAATAGCAAAATTGAAAATTTGCCCGAGCGGAATTTCTGTTTTTTAACCTTCCTTGACTCCTTGGATTCTGTGCCTTAGGCAAAATTTCAAATTTTCTGCTTGGGTGAAATTTTACCACGCCAAGGATTCATGAATTTTCTTTCTGTGAATGGCTTCTTGGATTCAGTGCCCCAGCCTATGCCCGGGCACATTTTGGCCCTGTCCATGGAATGATGGATTATTGCAGTTGTGAAAGCATTCCTGGTTTTAGCGCCCCAGGCTTGACTTGGGCGCATTTTTGCCATGTCCAAGGAATGATGGAAAATTGCAATTGTGAAAGCATTCTTGGTTTTAGCGCCCCAGGCCTGACCTGGGCGCATTTTTGCCATGTCCAAGGAATGATGGAAAATTGTACTTGTGAAAGCTTTCTTGGTTTTAGCGCCCCAGGCCTAACCTGGGCGCATTTTTGCCATGTCCAAGGAATGATGGAAAATTGCACTTGTGAAAGCTTTCTTGGTTTTAGCGCCCCAGGCCTGACCTAGGCGCATTTTTTCTATGTCCAAGGAGAGGAGGAAAATTGCAGTTGTGAAAGCATTCTTGGTTTTAGCGCCCTAGCCCATACCTGGGCGCATTTTGGAGATGTCCATGGAGAGGTGGATTTTTCCACTATTTCAGGCTCTTCATCAAGATATATATATGAAATATAACATTTAAGTGCTTATACTTTAAGTTATATTTCATATATACTTTCAGGATGTTTGAGAGTGGTTTCAGGTCCATAGGAATCATAATGCAAATTCTGGATTTTGGAAGATCTTCCAAATTTCCAGACTTAGTCAAATTTCAGGCCATTTTCGGAGCAGGATGACATCGGTGGATTGATGTGAATTTCTAGTCTTGGATGATCATGCTTGCTTTCCTCTTCTGGAATAGAAGATCCAAACTTAGCCAAATTTTGACCACTGTCTGTGCTGAGATGCCACTTTGGGATTTTGAAGGTGGATTTTCCAGACTTAGAACAATTTTGTGCCTTCCACTTCAAGGATGATTCTCAAACTTAGCCATTTTAGACCCCTGCCTGTCTGCTTTCAACTTTCCAGATTTAGAAGTGATTGTGCACGTTGATTCTTCGCTGTCTGCTAGCCTGATCCTACCACAAATAGACTTTCCCGAAATAGAAACTTTCCAAAATGTCTGAGTTAGAGCCTAAAACAGGACGCAGGAATGACTTACTATAAATAGAAACTTACTAAAAAATAGAAATTAGTAAAAATAGTAAGTTTGATTTTTGGCGAAATGGCGACATTCTGGGACTCGGAAAAATCCCTAAAAAATAGGGACTTTCTAAAAATAGAAAGTTACTCCGTTTGGGCTCAAATTTTGCTGGGAGGTCCCCTGAAGGGCCCCGACTCCATTCGTATGTTCAGTTTTTCAAAAACCCTAATAGGGACCCCTAAAATCTAGGACAGAAGGCAAAACCCTAGAAAAAGGACAAAACGGGCCCTAGACCTCACAGAATTTGTTGGACAGAGAAGTAGATTAACCCCAACTGACTCCCAAACACCTGCAACGCGGAGAGATTGAAGAGATTGCCGCTAACACACACGAAAACGAAATCCAAACGACCAAAAGGGCCAAAAAGCAAAGGGGGGCCCCTATCTGGGATGGGGTGATGTGTGATTAGGTCACAACACATCTTTCATTTCCTTTGCTTTTAGAAGATGAAACCTTATTAAAGAATTACCTTTTTGATAAGCATAGCAAATATTATTTCCTATAATTTCAATCTTTTTTTCAAAGGCCTTTTCTCTTTCAGCCATATTTTCAACCAATTGATCAGAAGTGAGTGACTTCAATTGACTGCTTGCTTGCAAAGTTTCCAAATAGATTGAATCCGAGTTGGTTTTGGTCTGGGAACTACATTTTGGGTCCCAGAATCCGCTTCTTGTCCCACACACTCATTTTTGGTCCTCAACTCCTATTTTGCATCCCAAAGTCCCATGGACCCATTTTTTGGTCCCACGAATACATGGCAACACAAGCTTTGATTAAGGAAAACATGTATGCATAAATTTGTCTACGAGCTTCCACATCATGCTTGATTGCACGGATTTCTTAAGCCAAACTCATTACATCCCCATTTTTCAACTCAATGTTGAACAACTTTCATTGCAATTGTATAATTCTAATTGTGAATGGAAAACATACAAATCATTTTTAACTTGTGTAGTGCTTCTCTTGGTGTGTCACACACTTGTGTGTGATGGAAGGCTTCTCCATCAACTGAGATCCTTATCAAAGCCAATGCCTCAGATTTTTTATGCCTCTAGATTTGTATCCCTACCTTTATTGTCAGTTTACCTCGTGTCTCCATCACAGAAGTTAAAACCATAAATCATTGATTAAGAGTGTATTCTCAACTTGCCTTAAAACCATTCTAACCATGTGTCCTTGATTAGTGTTGTACCACCTATTGATGTGAATGAATGCATTTTGTTGTCAATTGGAGATGGAATGGTTCCTTATCACACCAATAGGTTTCCTTTTCCATATGCTACTAAATTGACATACCAAAACTCTCAATATGCTTATCCTTCTTATACACTTTCTGATACAAGGAAGAAGCTAATCCCTTCAATATACGCATCAGTATGTTAAAGACACCTTAAAGCATGTGAGAGCAAAGTGGTATCAAGTACTTAACTAGTACATGAAAAGGACGTGCCATATCAATAACACCTACTCTAAAAGAGATCCTTGTATGCAAGTATAACTCCCCTATATTCTTGGAATTTACTACTATAAGGATTTGCATCCAATGATAAAGACAAATGCATAGTAAATGGAGAGGATAGTCTCTCAAAAGAAAAATGACCTTACTTCTCCCTAGCGATTTATAGGGTCAATGCCACAAATATTGTTATTGTAGTCGTGTTAGGCATTGGATACAACAATTCAAGTGTTAAAGCATTACTCGTAAGCATGAACCAAATGCACCACATATACCAAACACTATGATTTGTTTTAAGTTGCTAAATTTGTTTTAATTTTTGAATCCAATGCACCAAAAATATTAACTAACTAATTGCTTGCAATGTTCAACAAGTCTAAAAATGCACCCAAAACTACTCTAAAATGGATAAAATGACCATCTAAAAAAACAATCCTTAATAAGCTAATATATCCTCATATGAATTATAAAAGCCCCCCTTGGTAAAATGGTTTAAACTAGAAACCCTTGATTAAGATTTTTAATTAAAACACTCCCCAAAGTATAACACAAAATAACAAACTTATAACTTTAAACATTAAACCTGAAAGCAACTCTGCCTGGATTTGAGAACCACGCATTAAAAGGATCTATGAATTGTTGATATTCATAACCCTGACTAGCAATTGTATAAAAACAGATCAAAAAATTGAATAGATTAATGAACACAAATGGCACAGGATACAAAAAAACAGCATGCTCGTCGCACTTAATAAAACAAAGAGGGATCATGTGCTTTGCTATGGTGTGAACAAACAATCTGATCACAATGAGATTTCACAGTGGTTTGGTTGCATGTCCTCACTTCTTTCTACCATTGACCATAGTAACTCAATATTCTTGTACATCTGTTTTCAAACGCCAAACATTTTTTGAGCATGGTTAAAAAGGTTTCATTCGAGGGGATATGGAAAAAGATCAGTTCAAAATAATTGTAAGCAAAAGGTCAAAGTTATGAAGCCAAACAAAAAGCAAAAAAGATAATGGAAAAAACAGCAAGGTTATTTGGAGAAAATTTTATTTGAGAATCTTGACGCCAGCAGATTTGGACTAGGTTAGACAAACATGGAAGCAAGCATAGGGACAGAAAAGATGAGCCTGGTGCACATGAACAAAAAAAATGCCATGGCTCTAATACCAATGTAAGGTTAACAATTTGGACTAAAAATGAATTGAAATTGTATTCATGCAAACTTGAGATTGTACTCATCAAAATGAGATACATAATAGAATTCATTTTGAAAATGACTGTTGAAATTGTATAAGAAAACAAATATGTAAAATACTATAACCTACAATTGTGTACATAATATTACATTCCATTGTAATATCCCCCCTTCTTTTGAAGTTTTAATTATCTGGTTGAGGGATATTTTCTGACTTCTGATTTAATTACTCTTTATTTATTTTTACTTAATGTTTCGGGAATAGAAATATAATGCTAGAAATAAACTATGAATTGCAATTTAACTATTTGATTTTAAAACAACAAATTTCACAGTAAAAGCCTTGCCTGCCAAAATTAAATTAATTAAATATAAACATACCCAAATTGCCTGGCAATAGATAATATATTATTTGCTGATAATATTTGTTGACCAGCTACAGCGAACTGAAGCTGAGTCTAAGGCCAATTCCCCTAAAATAGGTTTATTATAAATAGTAATATGCTAAACATAGGCCCAACTATTTAGGCTTTGAAACTGAAGATGCTGCATGTTGAAGTTGAGAGAAGACTGAAGCCATGGCCAGCTGCCAAAAATGGTGATTACTATAAATAGTAACTGCTAATAATAGTAAGTCTCCCAACTGACCAATCCATGTCGAAATTGAGACTTCCTAAAAATAGTAACTTACCGTAAAAGGTAAGTCTTGGACGAGTTGTCCAAAATCACCCCAAAAAGTGTCACTCATCTCCACTAAGCCGTCTAAATACACTTGCAGCATCAAAATACTCCCCTAACCATGTTGGCACCAACCTGGAGACTAGCACTAGCTGTACTACAAGAGGGCCCCACAATGGGGACATTACAGCCATCCACTTGCTAGATCATATTGATCAAAGAAGATCTCTTTAACTATGACTCAAAGAATATATAGTTTATGAAGTATATTACAATCTTGTTAAAAAAGTTGACCACATGACCATTCAATTCATCTCCACAATGACTATCCATTTCATCTTCAAGATGATTGTTCAAATTGTACAAGAAAACAAACATTTTTTTAAAATACTATAACCTAGGATTATGTGCATAATATTGCATGCAATCCTATTGCTAGATTATATCAACCAAAGAAGCCCTCCTTCACACTGATGCATAGAAATCATAGTTTCATGATAGCAGACTACAATATTGTTAAAAGATTTAACCATAAGGAAATCTCAAGACGCAAAAGAGGGTCATAGAAGAAAAATTCTGCAAAGAACATTATTCACTAATTTTCAGCTTTCAGCTCCTTAAACTCCAACAAACAACTTTAAGCCAATGCTTGATGATCACATGCACATGTGAAAGGGCTAAGAGAGAAAGGTAGATTTACCAAATTATAAATTGTGATATGTAAGATCAAAAATTGCCTGCTTGCAATCTCCACCTTACAGTTTCAAACTCATTATCGTATTTCTCCCATAGGTGTGTTCAAGGACCTCTTTCCTTTATTAGTTCCTCTCCCAGCTCTTACACTGGCTTACTTTAATTAAGGAAATCTGAATATTTTGAGCTATTTGTTATAATATCAGAATATAGTATGGAACTGAGTTAGATTAGACTGACGTATTGAATAAAGAACCTCTGTATTATACAAATTATTAACCTCAGTTATTCAAAATCTTTCATTTGGTTAATCTGAAACGAAATCACTCCCTCTTCTATATATTCTCATTTTCTTACCAGTTCCTGTCCCAACTCGTACATTGGATCAGTTTACTTAGGGAAATCTAAATATATTTTTGCTCTCTATTATAAATTCATAATATGTTGCAATTTTAAGTTAGATTGAACTAATATATTGAAATAAAGAACCCAATTGAAAATTTACATTCTTTGCATGCACTATAAATATATGCTAGGTTTCAAAATATATCAAGAACTTACAAAAACATATGTTAATGATATTATCCCATTTTTCTAAATTCTTCTCTTATCTACACACTTCCTATTCTACTCTACAACATGCTACAATTCCCTTATGTCTACATACTTATCTTTTCACACATTATAGTATGTCCTTTTCCTTTCTCACCTATCCCTTGGAGGCGTTTTTTCTGCCTGAACTATGGCAGTCGTCACCTCGATTTGCATGTATCCCCTTGTCATTATCACCATGTCTTGTCATGTTTGTTAATATTTTACTACTCTTATCCAATCCTTGATTATCATCTTGCACATTATTTATTTGTTCATTTTTTGTGTTCAATTTCTCTAATTTTTGAGGCAAACCCCTTCTCTTGTCCCCCTACTCAATCTGTGTTCCTATCTCATACCTTAGCAATTTTTCTTTCTCCCATTATCCATTATCTTAAAATTGATTGGTTCCTCTCTTTTGGCCACTCAAGGAAGGGCATATTTTGTGCTATCCTTTGTATGATGATCATTCCAGAACTGTACTTTTATTTCACCTAGCCTTACATCCTTTGTTGTTTGGGTGGCAACAGCATCACCATTTTTACTATAGACCTAGCATGATCCCTTTTGCCTAGATGGCAACCATCCAATTGGGTGGCAATCACAACATCATTTTATTTTTACCCTTTTGGCTAGGCTTCGCCCCCATGTTCTATGGAAACAACATTGCAAATCTCTCTCTTACATCTCAGTAGTACAACATAACCAATCCTTTCCCAAGGTGCCTTTCATTGTACATACTATTTTCAGCTCATCTACATCCTCCTCTTCTCTACTACTAGTCTATGAGGTCCACCACGAATCCCGAGCAAGTTGGCTTGGACCACATATTGGAATGAAGGAGAGAAGTGAAAGAAGATCAAAGAGCATGAACTCTTTCATATCCTTTCTACAAGGTATAAAAATTTATGCCATGTCCTTTAACATTTTGTTTCACCTAGTTGAACCATCCAACTAAAGTGGGTGCAAAATGTTGTAAAGTTATCTCAATTTTAATTGAAGAACGAGTTATGAACTATGGATGCTATATATGGATATGAGGAATTATGTCAATATCTAATAAATCTGATTTTTATCTGCAGGTCTGAAGGAGAGAGATCATTTAATATTTTCTCTGTCTTCTCCAAATGAATTCAATTGGCATATATATCATTTAGGCAACTGGTCAATTGGTGTATTGACCGGTCATGCCTTTTAGGCATGACCGATCAATGCACCCATTGATCGGTGCCTTTACATTTATACCATTAACACAATGCTGATTATCAGTTCAAAACCTTCGATAGCATATTGTAATATCATAATATAATGACTGATCTATTTAATGAATCGGTTCAGATAAACATCGATTATTCAAAGTGCACGATGAATATAATCCAACCGGTGCATTTGTTAACCAATGTTTAATGCCAAATGAAGCAGTGTATTCATTAAACCCGATAACAAATATGCTCGATATAATTAAGCCCGATAACAAATGTGAATCGGTGCCAATGTTTATGCATCCGATAGCAAGTATGTATCGGCTAATTTAACCCGATGACTTAATGATAAGCAATGTTTGTACACTCCGATAATCATATGTAATATAAATCAGACACGAAGCATGTAGATGAATAACAGAACAAGGAAGGTTAGGAAGGTCTTATCTTGCATAAGCTACCATGCATTAACAAATGTAAGGTTGCAAATTGCCTACTTTGCAAGTTCCACCATATGTTTTCAAACTCATTTAGTATTTGTTCCCACGGGTGTGTTATAGGACACATTTGCTCTATTTTCAAACTTCTTTTATCATTAGACTAATTTACAACCATCCTAAGGCTTTCTCTAAGCTCCTAAAACCTACTGCATAAGGTTAGACCCAAACTTTGAAGGCACCTCTGCAATCAAATACACCAATGACCAACACTCGTGCAATCAAAAACACTATCGTCCAAGTTAACTTTGAAAACTTGAAACTTTAAACATGGACAAAATCCCAATTTTTAAGATGCCTTGGCATGTTTTCGAATGGGTTAGGGCCTAGATAAAAACTGATTATCACTATATGTCTCACATCAACTCCCACATTCTACACATTGAAGAGCCAATGATTATACTGAGAAGGGGGGGAAGGGGGGTGAATCAGTATAAGACTAACTTTTACTTTTGCAACTTAACAAACACAACATCATCTATTGCACAATATCAACAACATAAGATGCAACAATCATGCAACATAAGAGGAACACATGAGAGTCACAACTTTTTCGTGGAAACCCTTATGGGAGAAAACCACATCAACATATTGCTTATATATAAAATCTTCTTACAACTTTTTAGGCACCAACCCACAGGAGACACCAATCCCCTCAATTCATAGGCACCAACCTACTGGAGGCACCAATCCCCACAACTGAGCTCCCACTCAGCAAGAGACACCAATCTCTTATGATAGAAGGCACCAACCTCAATCACAACAAAGTCTTTGTCTTCCTCAAAAACTGCTTCTAACCAATCTGCTCAAATCTCCTTCAAAATCTGATAAAAAATCACCAAGAAAGGTCTGCTATAAATTAGCCTTAATTGACTTCAAAAATCTGCTAAAACTTTGCCTTAAATGTCTGCTCCAGATGTCTTTAAGATTGGCCTTAACACCCTCTCAAAAGTGTGCTCAAAGCTCTCTCAAAATCTGCTCAAAACTCTCTTTAAAGATGTGCTTTAAAAATGCTGATGGAGAACATGACCTTTTGTTTAATAATTCTCTAATCTTAATAACACAAGCTCTGTCTTTCACTTTACAGCTGCTTTTTAGTAAACATTATTACTGTTCTTTACCAAACATAATCGCTGCTCTTTAAATCATAAAAGATGCCTTTGAAAATCTCTAGCTTTAACTAAGATCACAGCCTTTGAAGATTTTGATCGCTGCAAAACATAATATAAGTGTTGTCTTTTGTTAATTTTTAGTGATCAGATTAGACAGAAATAATTCAAACACAAATGCACAGAATTTACCCTGGGAAAATGTTCCTCTTGAAGGTTAAAAACCCAGCAATGGTGTTCCTTATTGTATTTATCAATATACAAGATGTCTTTACAATGAATTTGCTTCGCTCCTTGAAGCTAGCATCAAACAATTTATTGAACACTTTAATGTACAATTCACAAGGTGTAAGGAATATATACAATATGCTGTGTATGAGAAGTGCAGTCCACTCGCTATCTATGATGCAACTGCTGTGTGAAGATATACTGAGATACAATCTGCTGAAGATGAATATATCACTGCTTAAGAATGAACATGATCTGCTTGCTGTGTGGGAGATTCGAACTGCTGAAGAATATCACTTTGTTGTCGAAGAAGAATACGATCTGCTTGATGATGAATTCGAATTGCCAAAGGAGATGGAGTGCATTGATCTATATACCCAACCACGTCATGATCAAGCAACCCGACTTCTACCAAAAGTTGGCTTCTTACCAACCAGCACGTCTCATTTATTAGACATCGGTTATATTATAATTAACTTGACTTTTCACAAAAGATGGCGGGATTACATTTTGTAATTTCAAATACAAAAATGGCAAGAGTATATAAATATTAAATCATTACACATATGACTCGATCTCACAAAATGTCTAAGGCCGGAGGGCCAATTACACATTTAGTTTTGCTCTGTCGGCTCAAAGAAGGATATTGACGCTATAAACATCAACACTCCCTCTTAGCTAGGGAGGAATCCTTTTTGATATATGAGTCGTGTAGTGACATCCAACATGGCTACTCCCAGAGGGTGGGTCCATTATGGCTACTCCCATGTATGGAAATGCAAGTCAACACAAGTGCCCATCACGGAGTCACTCAACGTGATGTCGTCATCTCATCATGACGTTCACCATGGCTACTCCCAGTGGGTGAATAAGCACAAGCGCTAAGCCATGGAGTCTCTCACATGACATCCACCATGGCTACTCCCAGAGGGTGGATCCACCATACCTACTCGCAGAGGGTGGAACAAGGGCTTACACCTCAAACTTCTCTCACAGAGAAGAATGTATTATAGTACATCACAAAAAGTCACTGATACTGAGACTCCCTCTCCACAACTCCAAGTTTGTCTAGAAAATGCACAAACTTCACTTTGGCAAGAGGCTTGGTGGGAATGCCAGCCATCTGTTCCTCAGTACAAATGCATCTCAACTAAACAACATTCCTCTGTACCATATCTCTGATGTAGTGGTACTAGATCTCAACATGCTTTGTTCTATCATGGAACACTGGATTAACTAAAAGCTTCACACAGCTTTGGTTATCACAATGAATAGTAGTAGGTTCCAACGATTGTCCAAACAATCCTGCAAGGAGCTTCCGAAGCCACATTGCTTCGCAGGTCGCCACACATGTTGCAATGTATTCTGCCTCTGCGGTGCTTAGTGTCACTGAAGACTGCTTCCTGCTACACCAGGAAATCATAGCAGATCCCAAACTGAAGCAACAACCAGAGGTACTCTTCCGGTCAGTAAAACTCCTTGCCCAATCAAAATCAGAATAGCCTTCTAAATTCGGGTCCACACTCAAAGAATATTTCAAGCCATATCCAACTGTGCCACGCAAGTATCTCAAGTTATGATTGGCTGCAACTAGATGTATCTGTCTCGGTTCACACATGAACTGACTAAGTGCACTCACTGCATAGCAAATATCCGGTCTAGTGTTAACTAGATACATCAAGGATCCAATCAACTACTTGTACATAGTAATGTCCCCTTCTCATTGATGACCTTCCAGTGGTCCACTAGCCTATTCCTGAGACTCGTAGGCTAGGTGGAATGAAGAATGAGGGGTCCAACATTGATGAAACGAGGACTTACTATTTTTAGTAAGTCAAGGAATGGCCATTCTGGGGATGTTGTCCTACTGAGATCTCCATGCTTTGCCTCTGGACACGAAGATCATGCTTTTCGGAGCATTAATTCTTGACTTACTAATTTTAGTAAGTGGCAGTGTGGCATAATTCTTTTTTTTCGCAGTGGGCAGGGTTCTGATTCTACAGCAGTTCTGTGGTCGTCCTAGCTCAGTCTCATCCTAGTTTTGATAATAATCAGTACGGGAGTCATATGTGATATAATTAAATATTATTTCCTTATCCTAAGGTTTAATATTTAATTAATTTGTTTAATTGCTATTAATTATCGAATTTGGGATTAATGTTTATATTTTTCCTAAGTTTTTGCAAAATTTCATGTTTATTAAAGAGATGTCGAAATATTTGAGAGGGATATTATTTTTATGACTTATCTCTAAATTTTGCCAAAGCATAACATGGGTCCAAGCCTTGGGCGTGAGGTTTGACTTGTGGGAAATGGCGCCACACTTGGGTCCACATGTAGTGGAATGAAATGCAAATGAAAGGCGTTGAAATTGAAGGAATTTGCATTTGAGTTTGAGGTGTGTGAAGTTATAAATATGAGACTTGGGCTCCCATTTGGATCATCTTGAAAAATTGTAATGTTAGGCTGTCGGTTTGGCAACAGAACTTGAGGCTTCGGAGTGCGTCTCCCTAGTGCTACCGGATTTCGTACTTGAAATACAGTACCTAGTTGTGCATTGTGTTATCTTACATTCTCAGAGTTGGCCGTAGACATTTTTGATGCTAAAGTGATTCTAGAGACTGCTGGTTTTGCCTGTGGCTAAAGCACATTTTCAATCACACCTCTCTGCTAGAGCGACTGACGGTTATGGGTATCAGCTCTATCCTCCTTCCCAGCAATGGCGATTCATTTTGTGAGTTTTTAGCAATTTTCATTAAGCAATGAATTTCCTAGACAAAATCGAACTTCCTAGGCATAGCGTGGGTTTTTGTACTTGCATTGGGATGCATGCCAAACAAATATGGGGTTGTTTGGATTGGTTACTGTTGTGAGTGATATATTGTGGGTTTAAGACTGATTTGAGTTGATTCGGGTGAAAAATGAGGGAGTTATGAGCATTTTGGTGTTTCCATAGGCTGCTGATTTGTACTTTCAGCCTGCAGATTGGTTGTAACAGAAATTTATATTCTTGTCGTAGAAATCTGCATTACTCTTCTCATCTTATCTCTATTTTGTAAGGTTGTTTCAGTAGTACTGATCATCCATTCTTGTTGTTCTTATTTGTAATCCCCACTGCATAAGTGGAAGAGGCTGGCTTACCGCCTTCTTGCTTGTAATTCAGTTTATGTACGAAGTCCTCCCACTAAATAAGTGGTCGAGTGATAAGTTTTAATACAATGGTCCTCCCGCTGAAATATGCGGTAGAGTGATAGCTTAATGTAATGTCCTCCCGCTGAAATATGTGGTAGAGTGATTGAGTTTCAGTTCCTTGTTATTTTCCCTTGGCTGGTTTACCGCCAAGAGTTTCAGATTAGATAGAAATAATTCAAACTCAAATGCACAGAATTTACCCTGCGAAAACCTTCCTCTTGAAGGTGAAAAACCAAACAATGATGTTCCTTATTGTATTTATCAATATACAAGATTTCTTTACAATGAATTTGCTTCACTCCTTGAAGCTAGCATCAAACAATTTATTGAACACTTCAATCTACAATTCACAAAGTATAAGGAATATATACGATTTGTTGTGTATGAGTAGTGCAGTCCACTCGCTATCTATGATGCAACTGTTGTGTGAAGATATACTAAGATACGATCTACTAAAGATGAATATATCACTGCTTAAGAATGAACACAATCTGCTTGCTGAGTGGGAGATTCGAATTGCTGAAGAATATCACTATACTGTCAAGGAAGAATACGATTTGCTTGATGATGAATTCAAATTGCCAAAGGAGATGGAGTGCACCGATCTATATACCCAACCACGTCATGATCAAGCAACACGACTTATAACAAAACTCGACTTCTTACCAACCAACACGTCTCATTTATTAGACATCGGCTATATTATAATTAACCCGACTTTTCACAAAAGATGGCGGGATTACATTTTGTAATTTCAAATACAAAAATGGCAAGAGTATATAAATATTAAATCAATACACATATGACTCGATCTCACAAAATGTCTAAGGCCGGAAGGCCAATTAGACATTTCGTTTTGCTCTATCGGCTCAGAGAAGGATACTGACCGATGCTATAAACATCAACATCTTTTGCCTTCAACCTTTTTGTCTTATAAAGCTGACTTTCTTTAGTAACTTCTTTTACATGATGTCTTTGGTATTGCTTTGGTGATCAATTATATTAATCTTTGCCTTGCTAAATATAATTAAAACATAATCATTGCCCTTGTAAACTATATTTTCTCTCATTAAATCTAAATGATTCTCCTTTGACATCAATCTCATTTGACATCAATGATAATGATGGCAACTATTTTGTCTATCAATCTTTGTCCTATGAACTCTTTGACATCATTGGCAGGCTATCCAATTGTCTGTATACCTTTGACATCAATGACAACTTCCAACTGTCCATATACCCTTGACATCAATGACAACATTTCCAACACACTCATGACAATCTCTCACTCTCTCCATACATTCTAAGTTTTCTTGTTACAACCAATACTAAAGAATATTGCTGAAGATTATCGTTAGCATAATCTCACACCTTCTCCATTGCTGATTTCTCCCAACATCTCATCTCCCAGCAAAAACCTTTGCCCTCACTTTCCTTTCCTTTAGACTGTCATTTTTCTATCCTTGACCCAAATTCCTTTCCTTTTGGTGTCTTGAGAATGCAAACAAGACCAAAGGCCAAAAACAATTTGATCTCTTGCTCATGGACTATATGAGACCAACAATGTGCTACCCAAGAATAGCATCGACCATGTCAAACCCCATTCAGAGAAAAGAACGTCCAGCCTCTTCTTATTCCTAGAATGAAAAAATATATTCAGAAACACTAATTGGGAAGACTAAGAATCATTGTTTACAGACTCGGTCTTGGAGAGTACTCGGCAAGCCAAAAAAATTTGACTTGGTAAAAACTCGGCAACTTAGAAAGTACTAAAAATAAAAATTTCTTAAAGAAACTTTTTTTTTTTTGCAAAATGTATTAAATTAAAAATTGCTATCTTGAAAGAGAAAATGCATGGTTTTATGGCAAAACTGTCAAAAATGCATTTTACCTGCGTCGACATTTTTATCCGTCTTTTTCCTATGTCTATACAAATGCAAGTGATAAACTTGTAAAAACTCACCCAGCAAAAAAAATTCAGAGTACTTGGCAACTTGGAGAGTACTCACAGAGTTTGCAAACCATGCTAAGAACACTGAGTGGCAAAGAGATGGAGATTTTGCTTCAGAGACAAATAAATCAATTTCTGAGCTTAATCATCAATACATTCTCCACCATTGAAGAAGCTGATCTAGAGGATCCATCATTGCTACCCAAACAAAACAGGAATAAATGAGGCAGAGGCCTATAAACAAAAGCAACTGATAATTAAATCACATGCATGCCAAAAACTGAATTTTTGCAATTTGCAAAAGCTGTGAAGGCATAATTTTCTAGAACTAGGCCCAAGTCGAAACCACAAGGTGGCCAGCCTTAAAAACAGGTGACCCTCTACCAGCTACACAAAAACACAACAGCTAAATGCAGGATAGGCACTTATTACATACATAAAAATGTGAACCTATATCCGATCAAAAAATGCAAACAAAGTGGAATAGGCAACAGACAAGGATTTGTAAATTACGATAGCCCCATAGAGAGAATTAATCGAGGGTGATTAGGAATAGGTATAAGAACCATGCATTTTTACAACATTCAAGTATTGTAAACCCAAAACCTTCTATAGAACAACAATGTTCCATTTTGTAAAATGATTAAGAAGAATGTGAGTAGCAAATTCTTCAATCGGGCCTATATATGTCAACTATTCAAGAAGGAATTTGTTCCTTTATTGTCCCGTCAAGGGCAAAATATTACCCACGGCTATCATTAATGTACACTATTCCTTAAAAGACGTTGAAAACTATAGTTTTCTAAATAATGAAGAAAGAAAGAAATTATATTAATGTCTACAAAAGACCAAGAATAGGTCAAAAGGGACCGGAATGTACATCAGGTACAATTCATGAAGGCATTTGTTCCTTTACACAATCAAGAAACAATATCATTATCCCATCATCAGTTAAATACTAATCATTACTGTCATTAATGCAGACTACTCCTTAAAACAAGCAGAAGCCCATATTACTTTCTCAATACAAGAGGAAAGAAAGAGATTATATTAATGTTCCATGAATGATCAAGAATAGGTCAAAACCGACTGGAACATACATCAAGTACAATAGCAAAGAACCAGCATGAAAGGGGCTCTCAGCTTCAAGAAATACAATAGAGCAAGAAAAATGGTAAACACATACAAAGGTAATCCCCGAACTAGTTTGTTAGCCATAATGGTTACTTCTAGTCTCTTTCATCTAATCCTTCCTTGATTGTAATGTCCCCTTGTTGAAATAGGATTTATTAATAAAAATAATAACAATTTATAATATAAAAGAATAAAAATAAAAATTCATATAATTAAAAGTTATTTAAGTTTAATGAATGGTCAAAAGGCATGAAATGAAAAGTTGTGACTCCCTCAAACATGAGATATAAAAGGGAGAGAAGAGAACTTCATTTGGGGAGAAAAAGGGAAAAAGGAAGAAAAAAAGGAGCAAAGGAATTAAGGAAGCATTAATGGGAAGTAGATAAGGAAGTGACTCTTTCAAAGGGGCAGCACTAATGAAAGGTTGTGACCCTTTCGAAGGGTGGTAATTGTGAAAGGTTGTGACCTTTAAGAAGAGGTGTAACTCTCCCTCACATCGGAGGATATAAATGAAGAAGTTTTCATTTGTGAAGGAAGGATCCATGGAATAGAAAAAATATCTGAAGCATTAAAAGCAGATTTAGGAGCAGACCTAAATCAGAATTATAAAAAAATCTGGAAGAAAGATATGAACATTTATCAAAGAGATCAGAACACAAATACAAATCTGCAAACAATAATAAAGCAGGCATTGAAGGAAAAGAAGAGGAAACATTAAATCGATAACTAGAGAATCAGATCTGATGGAATAAAAGGATTTTCATTCACACATACATATATCTGAGTATAGGCAGCAGATCAGATTGATATAAACAGCAGACTTGTGCATTTAAAGAGGGAAACAACATCAAATTGAATATGTCCAAATTGCGACAACAGACTGAAAATACATAACCTGCAATAATTCTACAAGTATATTGGGTAAGATTTAGTGTCCTCCCAAAAGGGGACATTACAAGTGGTATCAAAGTCTGTTCCTGCCAGCCTGAGGGAAATTAGTTAATGCAATTAGGTCAACGAGCTTTAAGGGCTATCGAAAGAGAAAGGAAGAAAGCCAATTATGTAATATAGAGGCAATGTTCGACGATGAAACAAAAGTAAACCCAAGTAAGAAAACAAGGCATGATGAGAAAGATCTTAAAAGCATCCAAGCAAGAGAAGAAGGGACAATAAACAAATGGAGCTTTGTGGAGGAGCCAATCTAGTAATTATGGTGCCCTTACATCCTCAAGATCTATGGGACATATTAAGAAAATATTTGAAGCGTATTGGAGAAAGTTTATGACACATCAATGAGCATACAAGAGTAGAAAGATTGGGGTTAGGCCCCCACTTTCTGACTCAAAATGGATTAGGAGCAGAAGGATTGAGGTTAGGCCCACTTTCTGACTCAAAATGGATCAGGCACAGAAGGATTGGGGTTAGGCCTAGTTTCTGGCTCAAATTGGAATAGGAGCAGAAAGATTGGGGTTAGACCCACTTTCTTGCTCGAAATGGATTAGGAGCAGAAGGATTAGGGTTAGGCCCACTTTCTGACTCGATATGGATTAGGAGGAGAAGGGCCCACTTTCTGGCTCGAATTGGAATGGGAGCAAAAAGATTGGGGTTAGGCCCACTTTCTAACGCGAAAAGGATTAAGAGAAGAAGGATTGGGGTTAGGCCCACTTTTTGGCTCGAATTGGAATAGGAGCAGAAAGATTGGGGTTAAATAGCATCATAATATCAATACTGAACAAACTACAAGAACATAAAGGTAGTTTTTAAATTTCTTACATCCAGTTCAAACTTATCTCAAAAGATCTACTTCATCTGCCATATTTGTTCAATCAAAAAGGCAATGTTTCTGAATCATAAAGATTTTTTAGCTAATTGTTTGTCTTTCAATTTATGCTAACTGAATAAAGCAATTTCATAACTTCTCACAATGGTATAATTTATTCAAAACAGTGAATTTATGCTTATCCAACAATAACCTACTGCAACAAAAAGATTGCTGTAAAAAAATTTAACCATTGAAAAAATTCAGTATCTCTGGACAACCAATGGCCAGCCAATCACCTTTTGTCAGCAAATATCATCATTCCATAATCTGCTTTTGATCGAATTACACGGCCAACACATTGTGCTGCTTGTCTCTGAGCAATCAAAGACATTCAGTAAATGAAGAATAGTACACATACAACATCATAATAAATGTAAGATACACTAACTTCATGACTATAAAGCTCAGGCACTAGGGCATGAGATCACCACTACGAAGTTAAGAAAAACAATACCAAAAATAAAAAACACATACCACAGCATCAAAAGTGAGAAAATCTCCTTCTTTAATCTGAAATGTCTCCCTTAAATAATCCAATCTAGCACGTAGAATCCTGAACAGCAATGTTATTTAAGAATGACTCCAGCAAAGACAAAATATCTGCAAATATTTTATAGGTATGACTGACAAATGCATATACCTTTCGCATATCCCATCATATATTTAAGTTGTGCTCATCAATATACACATTCATGGACATAAAATAAGTTTATTTAAAAAAAAAAGAAAATACAACCTGCTCAAAGTATACTGGAAAGGAACCCCAAACATAATCACAAGGCGCCCATAATGCCGATCAAAATCAATTCCTTCTGCCACTTTTCCTCTGTTGCAAACATCTCCATTCTCTTGTCAGTGATAAGGCTATATAGTGAAACACAAATGAACCATCAAATCTAATCAGAGAACAGCTCATATTGAAATACAACTCATTAGAACATCAAAATCTAGCTTATGAATTATACTGCCTAATTTCCAGTGCAAGCATATTTCATTAGTGCGCTTAAAAAAAATATAGTAAACTCGACTTAAGCATCAAAATTAAATCCCCCTCTTCTTACCAAATAAAGAAAAGGTGAACATAAATCTAAAGATTTTCATACCAAGGACACAAGACTTTCCACAGCAATTGATTTGCATAAGAAGCTGTAATTCATTATTTGCAAAACATAGACATGATTGTCAACGATATTAATTCAAGTTGCAAACAATATCCACAAATGACCAGAATTGAGCATCTATTAGCATTGTAGAATGAATTCTGCAATCTGTCTCTATATAAGGCTTTCATTCCTATGGAATGCAATGTATTTCCTCACTTTCATGTGATTCATTGGTAACAGTTCATATACAAATGCATAAAGATGCCGATCTAGACATTCACTGGAATCAGCATGTAATGTCCCCTACCTGATCTATTTCAATATACTACAATCGATTGATATTCTTCAATAAGTTATTAACAAGTGCTTATTTATTTTCCTCATTAGATGATTAATTTCATTATTCATAGTTCTTAATATAGATATCAGACCCTACTACTACTTCAGTTTTAAGGGAGAAAGGTTTATGTATGTTACCAAAGAGCTTAGATACCAAATACAATAGGTTCACTCAAAGTTTACAGATCCAAGCCCTTACCTGTCTTGGGTCTATACCCTCAAGGCTTATGGATTGCTGATCCCAACCCTATCTTGGAACTTAACCTATTGCTTGGATTTAGACTGCCCCTCTTTGGAACATCTCATTCCCATCTTCTTAAATACTAACAGTAATAACATGATTTAGACTATAAGTATACTAATTTCTTATGTATTATGAATATATATATGAAATTAAGTATGACTGTCATACATATTGCAGTCCATATTAATATTACTATTAATTCTGCATAAGAACATTATCGGGCTTCATATATTAAGCATACTTATTAAACACATCCCCATGCATATCACCAAGAACAAGGATGTTACTGCATGTAACTTAATATCAGTTTAGATCTGATCTGATCTGATCCATGGTGATGTCACTGGAGGCTTTTGATTCCTTTCCTTTATATCTCTCAATGTGAAGGAGAGATCGCACCGCACCTCTTCATTATGTATGCCCTTTGGAAAGAGACACACCCTTTGAAAGAAGAATGCAACTCTTCATTATTTCTGCCCATTGAAAGGGACACAACCTTTCACAATCAGATCTGCACTTCTTATTTAAATCAGATCTGCACTTCTCATTTTCCAAATTCTCCCCCTCTCAAATGAGGTTCTCTTCTCTCTTTTATATCTCATTGTTGAGGGAGTCACAACTATTCCTTCCATGTCTTTTGACCATTCATTAACTTAATTAAATTTTAATTAATTATATTATTTCATATTTTAACTTAATTTTTAATATTTAGATTTTGTTATTATTATTTATTATTAAATTATATTTCAAAGTGGGGCCATTACACAGCATAATTAAAACTTAAACATTCATTAACCAATTAACAATTAAATCAGATCTGCCGAAAAAAAAACATGCATCACACAAGAACATCAAGATTTTAACGTGGACCCTAGGAGGGAAAAAACACAATGAGAGATAACTCACACTATATGAAACAAATATTATAGTGTATGTTTTAAAGCTCACTGTCCAGAGAAGCTCACTACTCCCAAAAAGACTTGCAGGCTGAAGTTCACTACCTCAAGGCAAGATACAAAGGACTTGCTGAGGAGACACACTATCTCTGAGCAAGATACATGAAGATTAAAATGAAGAACATAACATGAACTGATGTAGAAAAGGCATCTAACATATGTTGATGTTGTAGCACAATTACTCTGTCATACTAATTTTGCACACTTCATACTCAACTAATACATCACCATAATATGCCCCCACAAGTTAGAGTAGTTGGTCTTAAGTCTCGGGTTTGCTCCCTGGGGTCTTGGGTTCGACTCTCTCTCCCGGAGTTATTCTGCCACGAACACTTGGGGGCGGTGCTGATGGAACCGTGGCCGCAGGGATTCAGCTCGCCCCCAGCTCGCCCCTTGCCTGAACCAGGGTAAGGTCGGGGCGCTAGGTTGGGGCCGCAGGGATACCCTAACGACAACTAAAAAAAAAAAAAATACATCACCATAATATTTCACAAATCACACCACAACAACACCTTCACAAATGATTTATCCTTTCTTATATACCCTTTGCAACACACCAAAACATTATTTAGGTCGGCGCTGGCTTGGGGCCGCAGGGATACCCTAACGACAACTAAAAAAAAAAAAAATACATCACCATAATATTTCACAAATCACACCACAACAACACCTTCACAAATGATTTATCCTTTCTTATATACCCTTTGCAACACACCAAAACATTATTTAGGTCGGCGCTGGGTTGGGGCCGCAGGGATACCCTAACGACAACTAAAAAAAAAAAAAATACATCACCATAATATTTCACAAATCACACCACAACAACACCTTCACAAATGATTTATCCTTTCTTATATACCCTTTGCAACACACCAAAACATTATTTAGGTCGGCAGCAATAGAGCCTAACAACTAAAAAAAGTGACCCAATATAGGTCGGCTTCATGTTGTGAAATATGGATCGAAGAATAATGACAACGATTCTGGAAGACTGATTGCCGTGAGTTATTGATTGTCTCCATCATTGAATCCGGTTTAAATACAAGAGGAAAGGTTGCTCTATTAATAACAATTAGTTAGTTTATGTTTAATTTCCAAACTGTATGCTCTGTTAATATATCACTCTCCAGATAATAACCGATTTACCATTAGTTAGATTCATGAGGGCTATATCTTAACACTCCCTCTTAGCAGGAGTGGATCTAAGTAATTTTCTTGGGATCATATTCTGTCATGACTTCCGACACAATTCGGGACAACATTTAATATAGTCTTGTCGTGACAATAAACTCAATATCATGATATCCGGCTTAGTCCGGGACAATCACTTAAGAAGTCAATCATGAGATGATCACATACTTTAGGATCAAGATATCCGGCACAATCTGGGGCAACAACTTAATGTAGTCAATCTTGACACTTGGTCAACTATTGTCAAGATCGTCACCTTGAAATAGTAACCTTAAACATAAGAAGATCGTCATCTTCTTGAACACAGTTAGAATATTGCAATATACATTTTATTTATTTATTCATGAACAAATTACACATGGTAGGAATTTCATCCTAATAATCTCAATTATAATCTAGTCATACCAAGTTTACTTCTGAAGTATTCTATCTTCAATCTTGCAAGTGGCTTGGTGAAGATATCAGCATTTTGTTCTTCAGTACTAATGTACACTAGTTTTATGATGTTTCAATCTACCATATCTCTTATGTAGTGATAAGGGATCTCAATATGTTTGGATCGATTGTGAAAAACTGGATTTACTGAGAGCTTGATACAGCTCTGATTATCACAGTGAATTATTGTTGAACCCAGAGTTTTTCCAAATAATCCAAATAATAACTTTCTTAGCCATACCGCTTCACGAGCTCCCATGGAGGCTGCCATATATTCTGCTTCGTTGGAGCTTTGTGCAACTGCTGACTGTTTTCTGCTGAACCAAGATATCATAGCAGAACCAAGACTGAAGCAACACCCTGTAGTACTTTTACGGTCAGTGGTACTTCCGGCCCAATCAGAATCAGAATATCCTTCAAGTTGAATCTCAACATTTTCATACTTTAAGCCAAGTCCGATTGTGCCTTGTAAATATCTTAGAATGTGTTTAGCAGCCATTAGATGTATCTTCTTAGGTTCACACATGAAGTGACTTAATACATTTGTAGCATAGCAAATATCAGGACGAGTATTTTCCAAATACATGAGTGAACCGATGATTTGTCTGTAGAGTGTGGGATCTATAGGTTCTGAATCTTCTGCCTCAATTTTCAGCTTGTGCAAATTAGTTTCCATTGGTGTAGCTAATGGCTTACACTCCATCATCCCAAATCTAGTTAGAATATCTGTGGTGTACTTTCCTTGATTTAGGAAGATGTAGTTTTTCTTCTGCCATACTTCTAATCCTAGAAAATAATGTAGAAGCCCTAGATCCTTCATATCGAATTCTGTTGCCAGATCTTGCTTACATTTCTCAATGAGATTATTGTCTCCTATTATCAAAAGATCATTCACGTAAAGGACCAATATAATCATATTGCAATTTGAAGCCTTGAAGTAGATGTTGGGATCTGCTAGGTTCTTGGAGTACCCTAGTTTGGAGAGATATTGTCTATCCTTGCATACCAAGCCCTAGGTGCTTGTTTTAACCCATAGAGAGCTTTCTTTAGTTTACAAACATAGCAATTTTTATCACGTATGGTGAATCCTTCTGGTTGTTCTATATATACTTCTTCTTCAATTGAACCATTTAGGAACGCAGTCTTTACGTCCATTTGGTGAATTTTCCATCCTTTGGATGCTACAATTGCAATGATTGTTCTTACTGACGTATACCGGGCAACTGGGGCAAATGTCTCTTCATAATCAATTCCTGCTTTCTGAGAGAATCCCCTGGCCACAAAGCGAGCTTTATGTTTTTCAATGCTGCCATCAGATGCATATTTGATCTTGAATAACCACTTGGATGAGACAACTGATTTGTCTTTTGGTCTAGGCACTATATCCCAAACATCATTCTTTAGTATAGATTGATATTCTTCAACCATAGCATCTTTCCAAGCCTGTTTTGATAAGGCTTCTCTGACATTTGTTGGTTCAAAATTTGTGAGTTTGGTTAGAAGTACAGCATAACATTTTAGAGTTCTTGTTCTCTTATTTTCTTTGGAAATTTCATTTGGTTTTACATAATTCTCTTCAATCATTTTCCTTGCCCATAGAGGTCTTTTCTTGTTATTGAGTGTTTCAATATTTTCATCAACAAGAGGTTCAGAAGCTCTTATGATGTCCTCCCTCTCAATGTCTGAAGGTTTGGAATTTTCTATGATATTCTCCCTCTCAATCTTAGTTCTGTGATCTTCTTCTTCTTTAGTAATGTTATCATCCTTAGGTTCTTTGAGTGTAGTGTTTTCTTCAAACTTTACATCTCTACTTATCTCAACAGATTTTTTCCCTGGAATGTAAATGCGATATCCTTTAGTATTTTCACTATAGCCATTGAAGATACCTCTTTTTCCGGATGGTTCTAGTTTTGTCCTCTTTTCTTTAGGAACATGTATATATACGAGACAACCAAATATCCTTAAATGACTTAAGTCTGGTTTGTTCCCTGTAAAAGCTTCTTCAGGAGTTATGTTTTCTAGAACTGAGTGCGGACATCTGTTTTGAATGTAGACTACTGTATTTGAAGCTTCTGCCCAGAATGAAGTGTGTAAGTTTTGGTCATGCATCATGGCTTTTGCTGCTTCAATTATGGTTCTGTTCTTTCTTTCTGCTACTCCATTCTGTTGTGGATTATATGGTACAGTATACTCCCTCTTAATCCCAACAGAATTACAAAAGTCTTTGAAGTTGTCAGATGTATATTCTCCCCCATTGTCGGATCTTAACACCTTAATTTTCTTCCCTGACTGGTTTTCTACTAGTGCCTTGAATTCTTTGAACTTGGATAGTACTTCATTTGAGTCTTTGCACTTTAGAAAATATATCCATGTTTTTCGAGAGTAGTCGTCAACAAAGATTATGTAGTATAAGGATCCAGTTAGGGATGGTGTTGACATGGGACCGCATAGGTCTGAGTGAATTAGTTCTAAAATACCTTTTGATTTGTGCTCGCTTGAGTGAAAAGAAACTTTCACATTCTTTCCCAAGGCACATCCTTTGCAAATGCCTGTGTGTTTAGATTTTAGTTGGGCCAGTCCTGAAGTAATCTTCTTTATGTTGGATAGAGCACTGTATCTTAGGTGTCCTAATCTTTTGTGCCATAATTCATTATTATTTGAAACTTCAAGATTTAGTGCTTCCTTTTGATCACTGCATAGTTTGTATAGGCTACCATCTCTTGAACCTACTGTTATGGCATTTTTTATATTTGTATTTTTAGGCCAGAGTAGAACTTTATCTTCATTGAAGGTAACCCGATATCCTTGATCAGCTAGGCCTGAGATTGAGACTAGATTTCTTTTTATTCCAAGTACAAACAGAACATCCTTTAATTGTAGAGATACTCCATTTCTTAGTTTGATAGTACAGGTCCCAATTCCTTTCACAAGATATGTGGAGTTATCTCCAATAGTAACCTCTTCACTTGAGTGCCTGTTAAGTGTTTCAAACTGATTTCTGAATCTAGTTATATGCCTTGATGCTCCACTGTCTACGATCCAAGTGTTTTTATTTGTATTTATTTCGCTTGATAGGGCTAAGAAGAAAAGTGAGTTTTCTCCTTTGACTTCGGCTAGACTAGCTTGTGTTTTCTTCCTTTTTGGACAATTCCTGTGAGTGTGCCCATATTTGTCGCATTTGTAACACTGAATTTTAGACATATCTCTTTTCTGATGGTTTTTATTTCCTCTCTTCTGTTTGGAGAACTTTTTCCTTTTGTTGAAGGTATTTGTATTAAGTGCTTGGATTTCTCCTTCTTTATTTGTCCCTAATCCTCTTGAGATTAGTCGAGATTCCTCTTGAATGCACTCATTCTTAAGTTGTTCAAATTTGGGTAAGGGGGGTGTTCTGCTAATACATTGAATGTAGGATTCCCATGAAATTGGTAATCCTCTTAGGGCTATGAGAGATATTTCTTGATCATCTACCTCATTTCCAATAGTTTGTAATTGGTCTTTTACTTCAGATATCCTTGAAAAGTATGTAGATATTGTATCATCTTTATTCATCTTTATGTTTAAAAGTTGTTGTTTCAAGGTTAACATTCTGCTCACATTGTTAACTTCATATGTATTTTTAATGGTTTTAAATACTTTATATGCTTTAGGCAGTCTGGCTATAGATGGAAGAATATGATCTTTGACTGAGTCAATAATTATTTTCTTTGCTTTATTATTACACCTTTTCCAGGTAGATTTCTCTGGTTCATCATTTGGCATGTCTAGATTTTCTTCTATGTAAGACTCTAATTCTTGTTCTTCAAGAATGGCAATGATTCATATCTTCCAGGAAACGAAGTTGGAGGCTCCTTCGAGTCTATCTTCCACTCTCATATTACTTGACATTTTGAATATTTTCTTAGTCGGATATATCCTCTGCGTATATAGCCTCTGCGTTGATTTGTTATTTACTTCCGATAAATGCTTATGAGTAATATGGCTGTCTAATTTATTCTCTTAATATGCTGGCTCTGATACCATGTTGTGAAATATGGATCAAAGAATAATGACAGCGATTCTGGAAGACTGATTGCCGTGAGTTATTGATCGTCTCCATCATTGAATCCGGTTTAAATACAAGAGGAAAGGTTGCCTACGTAGGGACATGTCCATATGTGGCAGTTGCCACATATGGACATGTCCCTACGGAGGCAACCGTTCATAACAATTAGTTTGTTTATGTTTAATTTCCAAACTGTATGCTCTGTTAATATATCACTCTCCAGATAATAACCGATTTACCATTAGTTAGATTCATGAGGGCTATATCTTAACACTTCAAACACATGTAACATCAACAAAATTAGGTTGCAAATCAACCCAAGGTATCACTGAGCCATAAACACATTTTAACATATTCTTCAAAGCAATTAGAAAATGTGTGGATCAACCGCAACTGAAGGAGCTCAACTTGTCCGCCCAAACATCAACACTACTATCAAAACTGTAAACTGTCGACCTTTACATCACTGGGGAGAAACTAAAATCATCATGTGGACCAAGATGAATGCAATTCAGACTATCTACAACCTCTCTATAATTATCTCTTGAAGCAATCGATCATCAAATGAAAGTACAAAAAGAATAGACATGCTGAACTGGTAGAAACAGGGCAACCCGGATAATTAGTGACACTTCAACAAATAAGATATTGCATTGCAAAGCACCAATTCAACTAAAAATCATATCACTGAATCCTTATACCGACCTGAACGTGTTCCCAACTCCACACAAGCATACCAATCACAGCGGAAGAATGCGGAGCATTCTAGTGAGTCAACTAAGACATATTACACTGTTAAACTGTAATCTGGAGATTAGACACTTATAACTTTTCCTGCAGAAGTGGCTATGACTTGAGAACCAGGAATTAGACACCTTACAAACTACCAATCTTACCTCCAGAACCACATTCCCAAATCTCGTAATGTGGCAAGATGTGGACCAAATTACCAATTCTCTGACATAGAGAAGTGCACCTATTCATGCCTTCGACAAATTCCCTTAATCAAAAATGTACGAATTTGACTCAAAATTTTAAATCGCGGACTCCTTGAGCATGTAGCCACCAATCAATGTAATGGCATCTCATAACCAAAACATAAACCATATGTAACAATGTGCTATCATATACTTACTAATCATCCGGACTGATTTTTTGCCATGGATACACCTGATGAATCACCGGACTGTTTTTAATCATGCTGATCACATATTAAACCATCTCCTTCAAATATCAAACCATCTCTCTCAAATGTCTCATCACACAACATTTGTCAGCCTCTCCAACTACACTCATGATCTCAAGTTGAGATCAATGACAACACATATTGAGTTGACATTAATGACAACACCATGCAACACATATTGCCAACAACCCAAAATCAACATAGACTCAACAAAGAATAGGCAAATTAAGAGAACCATGAAATATAGAGATTTTTAAGGATTTAAAACATGTATAATGCACTCTTCTATAAATAAACATTAAAGAACCAATAAACTAATCAAATAGAATCTACTTTGATCACATATACAAGCATACATCAATCACAAGTATATAACTGAATTAGCTAAATGAAACAAAGTTTGAAATATATAAATATTGTCAAGTGTTTAAGCTGTCAAAACTCATGAATAAGGATACCCATGGCATCAAAAACAAAAATCACAATATGGAGTCATGAACTATGGTTGAGTGGAGATTGTATCCCTCAGCCCATACATTACTATCTTAATGTGGAGACATGCACTTGTATCTCAAACAAGTCTACAAATGCTACTACAGCCTTCCGAGCATTACTTAGGATAGAGTTTGACTCAGCAAACTAGAAGGACTTTACTTAATTACTAGAAACTTATTAAGGAAAAAGTCAAAAGGAGTTAATAATGATCCTCTTCTTCCAACATGACCCAAAAAGATTTCATTTTTTGTTTTTTTAAACTACACCAAGGATTTAGGAGTAGTACCCCTAGTGGGGTCAAGGGTTAGAGCCCCGTGTGGGGTTGAGGGGTGGAGCCCCCATCACCAAGCCCACATTAAAGCCTTTGAGAGCACACAAATCGTCATAGCTCATGCTATTTTTCATTATTTTATCACTTTTAACCATCCTCCAAAAGTCCTCCAAACCCTTCATAAAACACTTGACTTTCATGCTTTTATTTTTAATCATTTTCAAATGTTATGCCTTTTTCTTGATTTTCAAAGACTCAAGATGGGTCTATCCATTGGGACTCGCCAAGCCTAGCAAATCTAACCAAATTCATCGGGAACCAAAATCACGAGTCCCTATTACCTACTCACCTTGAAACTCATTGAATTTGGGCAAGTCCAAGAGATTCTTGTAATGCTGATGTCAACAATCAGCCATCACTAATCAAGCTTCAACATAATTTGATCTTCAACAATATTATCATCACCATCAATATTAGTTGCCTCATCCTCAACATCAACTGCAACAAGTTGAAAAGCAAGTCAATATGCTTTGGCTCAATATCCTACTTCCCTATGTCCCCTTGTAGCCGAATTGTTTGAGCAAAGTAAGGCACAAGTTGAAATGCATGTAAACTAAGTCCTATACCTTTCTTAAGTGCAATCGGTTGCATTTTACTGAGTGGATGAAGAAGTATGTGTTCTGACTCCTCTCATATGTAAATGGACTAGCAACCTATTAAAACAAAATTAGAGAATTAAGAATCATAATTTTAAATTTTAAAAATAATAAATGAAACTTCAAAGATAAAAAACTATTTAAATAACATACTTGCAATAAAACTTTGATCGCAATAGGTTGCAGGTGTTTGAATTGTTGGTGATGGAAGTACCACCGATTGTGAGCATCCTTCTTAAACTTGTCACAAAGATCTTCAATACTTCTACAATTGGAGTGTACAAATCCAATGAACTCACTCCTAATCACAACCTACAAATCAAGATCAAGAGTCTACCAAATGTTACCTTTTACCCTTTGGCAACTTCAAAATATCTATATGGGACAATCCTCATCGGCACAAAAAAGATTTCAACATTACAATATTTTAAACCTCAATGTAGAGGCAAGAAGATGTATAGGAGTGGTCCTTGTGTTATATCTCTCTTCAATAAATTTGTTCATTTATTTGAAGTAAGTTTCTTCAAGATCTTGCTCTTTCTCATTTATGAAGCCCTTCATATTCTCAACCATTGAGTTGATGCCATCATACATCTCTTTGAAACAAATCCTCTCTATGTTGGTAAAACAAATCATGCTCACAATGGACTCGGTAAAATTGAGCTATTTAACATAATCCCACCAAACGTCATCTAGGATCCTATGCTTAATATTTGCTACCCTCTTACTATTAATTTATGCAAAATGGGTCTCAACAATCTATGCAAAAAGAAACACTAATTTTTTTTTTAAAAAGGAAGAAAACATAGTAAGTTAAAAAATATATTAGTGAAACATAAATATTAAAATAAATCTTAATGTTTAACTTGCCTTCAGCAACTCCAATTTTCAGAAAGATCTAAATATGCACACTGACTTGGTGGTTAGTAGTGAACATTTGGATCTTTTCAACCTAAACATACACCATTTTGATCCAATCAATTTTGATGTCAATTTTTTGTAACATAAGGTTGAAAGAGTGGACGACATAGTGTATTCAAAAGATGTGTGAATAATTCTCCTCAACCAGTAAGCTAACTACTCTACAATTTTTGGCATTGTCCATTATGACTTGAACAATGGTTTGAGACCCCACTTCCTCAATTATCGTCATGAAGATGTTATAAATTAATGCAACATCCTTCACCTCCCCCTCGCAATCCTATACTGTAAAAAAAACTAGCCCTATAGGATCAACTGCAATGGCATTGATCAGTGGTCAAATTTTTGCATCCTTCCATTCATTGGAAATGAACACCCATGTCTTGGCCCACAAATCTCTAATGGGCTTTAATAAATTCTCTACAAACTTCACCTTGTCTTATAAATAAGGTGCTACACACCATCTCAAAACCCTAACCCTTATACCCTTTTGAAGCCTCATTAACTATTCTCACCAATGGTCCCTTTCACCTCTTATGTGTGACAATTACAAGTTATCCTTCAAGTATGGCTAGAAATAGGTAGGTTTCTACCACGAGTTCACGATTGGATGGAGAAAGAGAAGGCCTCATTCCTAGAGATCCTTCATTCGCCAACGGATGATTTCATCTATAGCCCATTGCTCCATCTTCTTTCTTTTGCCCAATAAAATGTGTTATTACTTACCTGGATCTAATGGATATACCATTATTTCATAGGCAAACTTTGATGCCCCATCCAAGAATGCCACACAAATAGGTTTTCAATTGACGATATGAGCTTGAATAATTGACATCACATCCTTACAAATACAAATATAGCACCCACCACCTAAAACCTATGGTACAATTTTAACATATTTCCAACAGGGAGAATTTGGGTTTGTTTTTGTAATGACCCTTTCTTGCACCTAGTCAGTTTAAGATTTCCATTAGTCTATTCTCAGGTTCCTATAGGCTAAGTGGATTTGTTTAGGGGACTAAATGACTTCTGGAGAGCTCCAGCAAGTGATTTCAGTGTGTTCCAGCAAAGTTCCTATTTTTAGCATATGGCTATTTTTAGTAAGTGCCATTTTAGGCACTTGGTCTCAAGATTCGTCTCCTTACAATTCAAAGTGTGGTGTTCAAAATTCAGTGCCTTGGCGAGTTAAGGTTGGTTAATAATATTTTATTTATTTCACTTAAGTGCTTTTTATAAAGTTACTATATAACTTAAGTGAAAGGGGCAAAGTGTTCATAAAGTGTTCCCTATTGCTACGCCTAGGAAAGGGGTCAATTGAAGTTGTTTTTTAAAGATATGTTTGACCCCAACTTGTGACACCAAGGCAAGGTGAGGATTTTTTATAATTTAAAGGTTTATTCTATGAGCTCAAAAGGGGATGCCAAGGAGAGCAAATGTTTATTTTTTGAATTAAGTGAAAAGTAAGGGAAATGAAGTTCAATTTTCAGAGTGTTGCCCTAGTTCTTCCCTCCACATTATATATTTGAGTTTTGAGCTCTCATTTGCATATACTGATTTGACAACTTAAGGAGATGCTGCTAGAATAAGCTTTGAGAATTATTTTGCTGGTTGAGGAGAAAAACCCTCTCTAGTGTTGCTGGTTTCAGTGCAGAGACATCCACCCTAGCTGGTTGGTGTGTTTCACTTCAGTTTTACAGTGATTTTGGCTTGTGTTGGAGATACGGGTCTGAAAATGATGAAGGTTTATGAGGTTTTTTTTATGCGGGCATTGAGTCTTTGGTGTGGTGTGTTAATTTTGAGTCTTGATCGAGTTTGGTAGAGATTTAATGCTTTTTCAGTGTCCTGGTCTTCATTTTCAGAGATACTGAAAACCATAGTTCTGCTCATATCTCAGAGAATGAGAGAGATATCATTATGGGTACTGTTTCATTGTCTTCCTCATAGCTGGGCGCCACATTTTGATAGTTTATTTGAATATTTTGGTGGAGTTTGTGTTGCTGCAGTAGATTTGGTGTCGGTTGGAGGCTTGATAAGTTTTCCAAGAGAATCACCCTTGTCCCATTTTACTACCCACTTTGGTGCTGATCAATTTCTAAGTACTCTATTCATGATTAGAGGCTATTTTCAGGTCTGAAAATCATAATCAAATCTGATTTCATTTATATGCTTAATGTAGTAAACACCCCTGATTTTTTTTTCTTCTTGAAAATGTCAAGTTGACATGCTGTGTGTTTGCTTTCCAGTTTAGCATTTGGTTGATGGTTTGTTCCAGTTTGTTTGCATCATGTTTGTATAGGCATTGAACATAAAACAGCAATAAGAGAGCATAACACATATTCAATCATTTCACATGAAACTCATTATTTTAATCCAGATTAACAGCAGTATGAAATCAGAACATTAGGACAATGTCTTCAGACCTGAGAATGTTGTTACAGTCATGAGAGTAATGCTCAGAAGTATACAGTGGCCAAACTGGACGCCAACACTTACAGGACCAGTTTGATAGATTGTTATTAGGCTTCTTGACCTCACCAAATCTGCTCCAGCATGCAAACATCCAATCTGCAGATCTGGGAGCTTTAATAGAGGGTTTCAGACATCTGTGAATGCAGATTGAGCCACCTTATAATGTCCAAATGCCAAGATGGAGCTATATGGACTACCCTAGGGGCAATTTCCTCTTAGAATTCAGATCTCCGGCAAATAAATTAGATAATAGCTTGAAATGAAGCGCTCAGCTGTAAGGAAAACAACCGACCAAAACCCAGAATGATAGCCACAGACCTCTGGCAGTTATGAGTAGGAAAAAAGCTTCATCCACACCACAAAAAATTACAGATTTCCTAAAAACCACGCAAGCACATTGAAGAAGTCAAAACTATCCATACAAAACTCACACCACACCACAAAACACACACCACACTGATAACCTGCAGTCCCAACTCAAAACACCATGTAAATCTTCATCTTCACACGCCCAAACACTCACCAAAATACTGAAAACTTCGATCTTCTAACAGTAACCAGTCTGAGTGGGTCTTCCACCACTAAAACCGGTGTCCCAGCTGAGGGTTTTCATCCTCAAACCAGCAGATTGTCCTTCCTGGAAACACTCCAGCAGCACTTCCTTAAGTTGCCAAAATCAAGATATCCAAAATGAGAACTCATTCACCTTTTTAAAAGAATGAGAGGGAGAGTTAGGGCACCTTTAGGGTTTCACTCCATTTACTCTTTCTTTTATTTTTAAAATCACTTTATTCCCTCATATGCATCACTTTTCTCTTTAAAATAAATTTAAAAAAAAATTAATAAACTCTTCCCTCTCAACTAGGCGCCCAGCTTATAAGGCATAATATTTGCCTTAGTCATAAAATACATTGGCTCCCCTTTTAAAACAACATTGTCTAACTAGGACATGGTGGCATTTTACTGAAAGACTTAGAAGGCAATATTTTAAAGATTAATAAGGCCAATAAAACAAATATTTCTCGAAATCCTTTTAACTCACCAACGATATGAATAGAAACTTTACACTAACTGAAGGATTGGTGACCCACTAACTTACTATAAATAGTAAACACCCAAAGTAGCTCCCTACTAAAAAACAACTCTGCTAGAAAGCTCTAGAAACACCTACACGATCTCAACCAGGACACAAAAGTCCCTTAACCATGACCACTTAGCCTACGAGGACTCAAAATAGGCTATTGGAACTCCAATGTTGACTGGGTGCAAGGAGGAGACACTACAATCCTCCCTCCCCAAGATTGTTTGTCCCCAAACAATCGCAACTCTAGATGTTGCAAAATCTGCTCATTCTCCCATGTAGCATCCTCCACTGGTAAGTTCTTCCACTTAATTAAATACTTAGTGATAACCCTTCTCCTGGTTGTACACTCCCTGAAATCAACCACTGCCTTAGGTATCAATATCAATTTGCCTTCCTCGTCAAAAGGAGGCATCTATGCTGAAGGAATTACATTATGCTCAAGTGCCTTTTTAAGGTGTGACACGTGGAAGACATTGTGCATTTTGTTGTTAGCTGGTAACTCCAGCTCATAAGTAACCTCTCCAACCCTCCAAGTAACTCTGAACAGTCCATAAAATCTGGGCTTTAGCTTCTCAGCTCCACTCTTCTTGAGAGTAGCATGTCTATAAGGCTGCCATCTCAAATATACCATGTCTCCTACTTTGAATTACCACTCAATACGGTGCTGATCAGCGTACAACTTCTGCTAATTTTGTGCATGCTTTATATTATCCCTCAGAGATCTCATAATATCCCGGCTCTCTTATAGGAGATCTCTAGCTCTAGGCACTCTACTATCTCCAAATAACGAATCAATGAATCTGGGAGCCTCATAACTGTACAAAGCCATGAAAGGAGACATCTTGATAGACATGTGATAGGTGGAGTTGTAGCAAAACTCCCCCAAATGCAACCACTTAACCCATGGTTTCCGCTGCCCTGAGACATAGTTGTGCAGTTAACCTTCCACCCATTTGTTGACTATCCATCCATCCGTTTGAGGGTGGTAACTAGTGCTAGTTGTTAAGTCGATGCCACATAACTTGAATAACTCTTGCCAAAACAAACTCATAAATTTGTTGTCCCTGTCACTAATGATAGTCTTAGGTGTTCCATGATGAGGAACCGATCGGCCACCTATATTGCTATATACCTTGCTGAAATAGTTAAAAAATGAGCAAACTTGATCAATCTGTCCACTATCACATAGATACAATCCTTCCCTTGCACTTTGGGAAGCCATGTAATGAAGTCCATCAAGATACTCTCCCACTTTTGAGTAGGAATTGGTAGGGGCTGCAGTAAACCAGCAGCATAAGTATGTTCATTTTTATTTTGCTGGCATACTTGGCATTCACGAACATACTTAAGAATATCAACTTTCATCCCTTTCCAAGAAAACCTATCACGGATCTACCTGTATGTTTTGTAGTAACTAGGGTGACCAGCCATGGGGATGTCATGAAATGTTTTAAAAATTTGCACTTCGAACTTAGTTTCGGGCACCAACATGATTTTTTCCTTGTAGAAAATAAGACCCTCTCTCACCTTGTACTTTTCATCCTGTAATGTGCCATCAAGAATGTTGTCAGCAAGACCATTCTTTGCATACTCAGCCTATATCTTCTCCTTCCAATCTGCTACTATATCTGAGATTGTGCACAAATGTGGTCTTCTTGACAAAGCATCAGCCACTATGTTCTTTTTCCCCTTGACATATTTGATGTCAAAGTCATAAGCTTGGAGCTTACTCACTCATTTTTGTTGCCTCTCATTAAGATCTCTTTGATTAAGAAAATATTTGAAGCTGTTATGATCTGTTTTAACTACAAACCTCCCACCAACAAGATACTGTTTAAATCTATTCAAGGGATGCATTATAGCCAACATCTTTTTGTCATAGATGGAATATCGCTTTTCAGCTCCTCTTAACTTCTTGCTTTCATAGGCAATTGGGTGTTTGTTTTGCATTAGGACAGCTCCAATACCCTCACCTGAGGCATCACATTCCAACTCATATGGTTTAGAGAAATCTGGAATAGCTAAAACGAGACATGAGCTCATCAATCGCTTGAATTGATCAAAGGTCTGTTGTGCCGATTCGGACCAAGAGAATGCTCCTTTTTTTGCCAAATCTGTAAGTGGGGCAGCAACCTATGAAAATCCTTTGACAAATCTCCTATAAAACCCACACAATCCAAAAAACCCCTTCAAATGAGTAAGGTTGGTAGGTGGAGGCCAATCAAGTATAGCTTTGATTTTTTCAAGGTCTACACGAACTCCATTAGCGCTGATTGTGTGCCCAAGATATAATAATTTGATCATCCCAGACTCACACTTGGACTCCTTAGCAAACAAAGACTCACTCTCCAAAATGCTCAACACTTCATCCAAATGTCTCAGGTGCTCTTCCCATCACCTATTGTAAATAAGAATGTCATCAAAGAAAATCAACACAAACTTGCATAACTGTTTACTAAACATTATGTTCATGCAAGACTGAAAAGTAGAAGGTGCATTTGTCAAACCAAAAGACATGACAAGAAACTCGAAATGGCCAAAGTGACATCTGAATGCAATTTTCTCTATATGATAACTAGATTTCAAGTCTACTTTAGAAAAATAGACCACCCAATGCAGCTCATCTATGCATAGAATTGGGTATATGTTCTAAGTAGTCTTGTTGTTTGATGCCCTATAAACAATACACATGCGTATTGTTCCATCCTTCTTCTTCACCAACACCACAGAAGAAGAAAAAGCGCTCTTACTTGGCCTAATGTGTCCCATCTCTAAGAGCTCCTTAATAGCCTTCTCAATTTCATATTTAACTCTCTTAGGATGCATGTAAGGAGCAGTAATAACAGGTTGGAGATCGTGAACAAATGGTTGGAGGGGTATTTGAGAAATTATGTCACAAGGCAGCAAAATGGTTGGGTTAAATGGTTGCACTTGGGAGAATATTGCTATAATACTACCCACCACATGTCTATAGGGATGAGCCCCTTTCGAGCATTATATGGATATGAGGCCACATACTTTGGAGATTTGGTTCGGAAAGAGAGTTGTGCCCCGGGAGCCAAGGACTTCATGCAATAGAATGTGGACATCATGAACTCAATCAAGGACAACCTTCACCAAGCCCAAAATCAGCAAAAGATATATGCTAATAGGGTGCACATTTGAGATTGGAGATATGGTTTTTTTGAGGTTACAGCCATATAAGCAATCATCCATCAAGGTCAGTGGGGCTGAAAAACTTAAACCCCGATTTTATGGGCCATACAAGCTATTGAGGAAGATAGGGGAAGTGGCTTATGAATTAGAAACTTCCTCCAAATAGCAGAATTCACAAAATATTTCATGTATCCCGCCTCAAAAAGGTGTTGGGACAGCACACCATCCCATGCCCCGAATTGCCACCCTTGGATGATGAAGGGAAGTTGATCTTGGAGCCAGAAACTATTCTCAATGTACGAGAGAAGAGGCTAAGGAACAAAAATATTGAAGAATATCTAATCAAGTGGAAAAGACTACCAATGGAGGATGCAACTTGGGAAGGACCCTGTTGACGTGTCTTTTAGGACAATGTCTAACACAGAATAAAGTTACTGTTATCACAAAAGCTTGCACCCTTGCTGAGCTATCAACTCAACAACCTTGTGAAACATGGAAACAATTCCAAAGTGTGGGACCTTGCACAAGGGGGTATAATCTTCGGAGAAGGCCGACTTCCTTCTCAATCCAAGTGCAGGTATTGAACCAACTCAACACTCCAAATCTTACTTCTAAACCTATCCTAACAGCTTGCAAAGGAAAAGGGAAGACAGAAATGCTTAAAATGAAAGGAGGTGATCCACCAAGATAAGAGATGTTTCTCTTCCCACCCGAAATGGCACAAAGAATCAACTGAAATACCCAAGAGATGCACAAACTTTAGTTGCATGAATGACCTTAACGAACGTATGGAGGTTAGGACTTGTTGAATGTCAAGAGGGGAAAAGGTTTCCCACAAGTCACACCTAGAAACAGGTTAACACAACATATATGTGAAAGAAAGCCACAAAAATACACTTAAAATGAAGGTAAGAACACATACACAACATACATAAGTCGAAGTAAGGCAAGAATGATGATTTCAATTCATTATGAGGCCAATGGCCAAACTTACAGTTGCAGAATAAATACAAGTCTTTAAGAGAAGTGAAAGAGCATAGAATAGCTCAAGCTAGCTGGGAGAGAACCCTTTACAATAAGGCATAACAGCCTTATATAGAAAACTGGTCACATAGGAGAGACCATTGGTCAAGGGAGAGAAGCCTTGACCCTTGTGTGTGTAGGGAAATGTCAGTCAGGGAATGCAGGGAAGTGCATGCACCTGACATTGTGAACATGCAAGCAACCTGGCCATACCCTGAAAATGCAATACCAAGAAGAAAGGTACTTCTAGGAGGTGGATTGACTGACATTCCAAAGTCAAAGCATGCAGGCATGATATAAGTAACCACAAATAAGCATGGCCCTAAACTTCCCTTGATGGAAATCCTGCAAAAATCATTAAATGCACCCCTATAGCTCAACAAAAGGTGTACAAGTCACAAGAGTTGTTGGAGCATTAAGAGCCTTGAGTGTTGATCACGCCATCTGGAAGTGTTGCAAGCCGGAAGGAAGTTGGAAGACTTCAAAAACATGGGTTCTCGAAGTTGGGAAGACGGAAGACTTCAGAAACACGGGTCACCGAAGTTGGGAAGACTTCGGAAACACAAGTCACTGAAGTTGGGAAGACTTCGAAAACATGGGTTCCCGAAGTTGGGAAGACTTCGGATACACAAGTCACCGAAGTTGGGAAGACTTCGAAAACACTAGTCACCAAAGTTGGGAAGACTTAGGCTTGGGATTTCGAGATTCTGGAGGGAGAGGAAGAGAAGACTTAGGAACTTGGGAACTTCGGGGTTCTGGAGTTCCGGGGAAGAGGAAGAGAAGACTTAGGAACTTGGGAACTTCAAGGTTCCGGAATTTCAGGGAAGAGGAAGAGAAGACTTAGCAACTTGGGAACTTCCGGGTTCCGAAGTTCCGGGGAAGAGGACCTAGGAACTTGGGAACCTGGGGGTTCCGGAGTTCCGGGGTTGAGGAAGAGAAGACTTTGGAACTTGGGAACCCGGGGGTTCCGAGGTTCTGGGGTTGAGGAAGGGAAGACTTAGGAACTTCCTTCCGACAAGACAACACGTCACACTTCACGATTCCATTGTTTCCTCTTTGATCTGTTGGTATTATGGATGACTTTGTCATGTGTTGCATTGGTTTTGTCATTGATGTCAACACTTATCTTCTTGGAGGTTTACATTATGGTTCACCGGTATGGTTAGTGGCTTATGCACAGCCACCGGTATACGTTCACCAGCCGGTTATATTGTTCACTGGCAACGATGATAACTTGGAGATCATTTGGTTATGTCGAAGACATGGATTGGAAGTTTGGTTTTAGTGTTTTGCTTATTGGTCTAATCGGGTTGACAGATTTGCCTTTACCGGCAGATAAGTCTAGGTTATGGACCGGTACTCCAGATCAACACGGCATGTCATGGAGATCGTTTTATTGATTGGTTATTATGGTAAATGTATTGAGACGACATGTTGTATCGCATCAAGACTCATTTGTAATTGATTTAATTGTAATATCTTTAGTGAGCCGACCTATTCATTTGGTCTTAGGTTTTGTATATTGTAAGATCTTATTGAAGATCATGGTCATGTCATGAGTGAGTGTGGATATTGAAGAGCGAAAATAAGCAGATCCTTAAGCGAATCACGCAGACAAAATTTGAAGGTTAAAGGAAGGTTATGAAGGTGTTTTGACACTCATGTTCAGAGCTTAACCGGTACTGAATCCAGCATTGGAGATGCTATTTTGAGCAGTGCATTATCATTGGATTTAACCATCCAATTGTGTAGTCAGTGTGACTCCTATTTTGTGATTGAGCAGTGAGCTCTAGGCAGTTGGTCTTTCTGCATGTGCAGACCCCATTTGTATACACATACTATCTGCAGTAGTATCATCTAATTGTGGGTAAGGTTTCCCACCGTGGTTTTTCCCTTACCAGGTTTCCACGTCAAAATCGTTGTTGTGGATAGTGTTTTTGTTTCTGTTTCATGCATTAAGTTATACCGGTATTGCTATAACTATTAAACTATTCTACCGGCACTTAACTATGGTTTACCGACATTAAGTTTAAGTTGGAATAATTTGCATTTGGTTTATAAATTACTGAGAACTAGTTAACAGCTGATTCACCCCCCCCCCCCCCCTTCTCAGTTGTCCTTCCTAGGACCTAACATGATCAACTGAGACAGCGCTGGTCCATGGAACATATCTCTGATCGGTTCTCACTAATGGATCAAGGGTGCCATAAAATGACAACAGTTACCAACAGTCACCTTACTCTCTCTTGATCAAAGTGCGATTGCATGCTAAGATTGCAAGAAGTTCAAACAATCGACTCCAAGGTTCCTTTATGCTACAGACGTGACTCAGTTGGCAGATGTGATATGTTGGTAATCCGAGGGGCCTTATGTCTGGATCATTCTTTCACTTATTTGCTATGGTTGGAACTCCATCATCGGATAGAGCGATTCTATGATGTTTCTACGTCGAACTAACTAAAATGAACTAAAAATAAAGGGGAAAGGGTTTAGAAGGATCTAAATCTACTCCTAAGGGCAATGATATCAATGAATAGTGCTTTGGTGGACAAATTTCAGATAAACCAAGCTCTGCTTTGCCAAGTTTAACTACAACTCTGCAAGAACCGGTGCAATCTTCTAAGGATGTTGAAGGATTTTCACATTGAGAAAGTGCATTTGAATACCCAACACAACGCAATCCAAACGACTATTCACAATCGAACTTAGCATAAATTTGGGGGTTCAAGCTAACTTTGCACTGCAACTTACAATCAGCAAGATGCAAAAAGTATGAACCATGGAAATTCATCAAACACCATTACATTCTCCATTGAAATCAAAGCACTTTATCTAACAACTAAGAAAATAAAATTCTACTCTAAGTGAGGAAGGTGAAACCATGCAAGTTTGGAAAAAATAACTTAAGTGGAAACCATCAAAGAACAATGTTTCACTGTTATTATCTCAAAAACTTATCGCAACAATTTAATACCAATCTCCCCTCTGTTTTACAAATGAAGGGGTGACCCCCTTATATAGGCCTCAAGCCTTGAAACATGCAAACCCTAAAGGGTTTTCCCTAAAAGATTCCCCACACATGATGCAACAAGGTGGGAATCTACAATAAATGCCCATTATGCCCATATACAATTAATTTTGTGTGCCCAAAATGGCATCCATTGTGCATTAAATGCACCACTTCTTTCAAATCCGCCCAACGTGTAGTAAATGCTCCATCATCTCTTGAATGCGAAAGATGCTACACCACTGCATTAAGTACGACGGCTGCCATGCAATGAATTAGCCTCCACCATGATCAAATATTTCAGCAATGAATGCGCCACTATCATCCCCTGGACGTGGCGGCCGCATGCAAAAGGAATCTGCCATTTATTCAATATGCACTGATCTGGCTGTGACTTGGCGAGAAACCCTTGGAGAGAGAAAACTTCAGGAGAGAGAATCCAACTCTGGAAGCATTTTCTTAAAGTTTTTTCAAATTTCCTTGCTTTGGAGGAGATTTTCAACAATTTTCTACCATCTCCTATTTTTTAGGGATTTTCCACAAAATTAGGGTTTTGGTCGAGAGAGAAAGTTCTACAAAAATGGATTTGGTGCCTAAAAATGGATTTTTCTAAAAAAAAATTTCGAGGGGATTTTCTGCTTTTTCTATCCATCCTTAAACCCTCAATTTGCTCTTTGACTTGGAAAATTTCGTCTTCTAAACTTGGGCATGGAATTCATGTTCTGAAGGAGGAATTTTACAATCTTCAAGTTTTCCTTGACTTGGGTGCTAATTTCACTTCGTGATGGAGTTCCCATTTCATTCGTTTTCCACACCTACTTGATTTTGGAGCCCTTGAGCCAACTTGGGCGCCATTTTGCCCTGGAGAAGGAATTTGGCATGTTGAGAGTTTTCCTTGCTTCATTCATTTTAGTGCCCTCCCCTAGATGAGAGCGTTGATTCCACTCTGTGAAGGAATTCATTGTTTTTGCATTTTTCCATGGCCATATGGATTTGACGCTTCACCTTGAGTTTGGGCACTATTCTTCATTGAAGGAGGAATTCTTGATTTCTATGATTATCCATGGACCCCTAGTTTTGGCGCCCAACCTCTCCTGAGCGCAATTTTACATGTGTGAAGGAATTGACTTTTGAGGATTTTCCATGGAGATGTGACTTTAGCGCCTACCTGACTACCTTGGGCGGATTTTTCACTAAGTCATGAAATTTTGATTTTCATTGACTTTCCATGACAATTGAGTTTTAGCACCTTACTCCTTTCTAGGGCGAAATTTCGCCTTGATTGTGGAATTTCATGCCTTGTTCATTTTCCTTGAGGCCCTCAATTTGGCACCATGACTTCTTCTTGAACGCTATTTGGACTTGAGAAGGGAATTTAAACATTTTCACCCCTCCATTGCAAGGTGAATTTGGCACCCCTTAGTCCTCTTGGGTGCTAAAATGCCATGGAGAAGGAATTTATTCAATTTGAAACCTTCCATGCTCCCTCTTGATTGGTGACTTGCCTCTTCTTTGGGCACTAAATGCACTTTGGGATGGAATTTCCCAAGTTTTAATTTTTCCACAAGCACCCCTATTGGGCACCCTTCTCCTGATTTGGGCGTAGATTTCATTCAGGCAAGGAATTTGGAGTTTTTCAAGACTTCCTTGACTTTCCAAACTTGATCATTTCTGGATGAAGTGAATTATGTCAAACTTAGAAAAAAAAATTTATCACTTTCCACTTCAGGAATGGATGCCAACACTTAGCCACTTTTGACCAATCTTGTCTACTTTCTAAACTTCCAGATTTAGACAGATTTTTCAAGAATGTTCAGTCTTCATCTTCTGCCTGCGGGGCCTGTCACAAATAAACTTTCCAAAAATAAACTTTTCAAAATGTCAGAGTTACAGCCCAAAATAGGACGTAGGATGACTTATACTATAAATAGAAACTTACTAAAATAGTAAGTTTGATTTTTGGCAAAATGAAGACCAAGGTTGAAAAACTCGGACTCGGCAATGACTCGGCAATGACTCGGCAAGCCCAATTTTTTTAAAAAACTCGGGACTCGCCAAAACTCGGAGAAAAACTCGACAATAACTCGGCAAGTTTATTGAACATTTGAAAATACATTTTTTTTTAATATTCTTAAAAAACACATTTACACCCTAAAGTTTAAACTTTAAACAATTCCTAGCTATATTACTAATTTCCTTACATTTCTAAATGCTGCATTATTAGGAATCAGGATTATCTTAAATTCTTAATATTTCTACAATATATATATTTAATTTAATCTATGTTTTTTTTATATAAATTGTTCTTATAATTTAATCTCTATTCTTTTTAATAGATTGTTTTTTATATATAAATGTAAAATACAACAATTTATTAAAAAAAAAATTTACATTGTTCTATAACTATTATTAAAAAGAATATAGATTATTGTATAATTGTATTTGATATCGCAATGTGTCTGGGCATGAAACTTGCTAATATCGCCTATAGAAATTTTCCCTTCTCGGTATTTTGTGAATTTAGCCTAAAATAACATATACAAATCTGAAATGTACACAAAACGGTGAGCCCATAAACCGTGCATTTTTGTTAAACATGTAGCAAGTAATATGTGAAAGCTATGAACTCTACAAATCCTCAAGCGCTAATGGAAACTAACAGAAATTTTACAGTGGGAAAGAGTTTAACTTTTAATATAGATCAATAAAAATTTGTTTGAAATCTATTGGAAATTGATTAAAACTATTCACGTCAGCGATGGTGCAAATCCTATTGTCATGCCCTATTCCCGTTGTCGTACCCTATTCGCGTCGGCGACAGTGCAAATCCTTTCCTCGTCGCGACAAAAGACAAAATATGAAATCAAAATTAGGTTTTCGACAGTTTTAGTAACCTTCATTACTTTTTAGCGCCGATTTTTCCCGTGAGTTTTTGCGATTTTTTGCGATTTTCTGCGATTTTCTGGGGTTCTACTCACTGCGCGTTTTTACAAAACTCGATGCCGAGTTTAACCGCGAGTGACTCGCGGCCAACTAGGGCTCGCGAGTACTCACGAGTCTTTTAAAAAAGCGCAGAGTTTTTCATCACTGATGAAGACATTCCGGGACTCAGTAAAATACCCAAAAAATAGGAACTTTCTAAAAATAGAAAGTTGCTCAGAATTCGCTCAAATTTTACTAGGAGGTACCTTGAAAGGTCTTGATTCCAGTTCTAAGCTCAGTTTTTCCAAAACCCTATAACAAATCCCTAAAATCTAGGACTGAAAGCATAAACTCTAAAACTGACAAAACGAGCCCTGGACTTAACCAAATTATAGCTCAAACGAAAAGCGGACTTGACCAATTCAACCCCCCAAACACCTGCAAAGTAAAGAGACTGACGAGGCCACTGTAAAAAGACCCAAAAAACAAAGGCAAAAGACCGAAAGGGCCTAAAAAGTAGGGGGTCCCCATTTGCAATGGGGCTATGTGTGAAAACGTCACAACAGACCCAAGATATTTAACCGTCCTAATTTGAAATTGCTCTCATGAAGGGAGGACTATCATGTTCCCCCATTTATAGTAGGAACAATCGGTATAATTTTTTTCATATAATTGTTGTAGACGTATAAAAATGACCATATTCCTAAATGAATATTTAATGTTCATTTTATTCTCATTCCTCTATTTTAGTTAAATCTAATTTAATTAAATCACCACATTCTTCTATTTAATTAAATAAATTATCCAATTTATTTATTTAAATTCACTTAAGCCCTTTATATCATTTGATTGAATAAATCATTTTATTTAATTAAACCCCTTCTCTCTACTTTTAATTAAATAGTTTACCCCAATTAAATAAATCTAATTTATTTAAATCTCCAACTTGCAACCAAATTGAAATAAAGCAATTTATTTTAATTAATCCTTTATCCTCCACCCACTTGTATTTTCCTACAAATGCAAGTTGCACAACTATTTTAAATAAATAAATTATTTATTTAAAATCCTATTTATCCTCACCCACTTGAGACCTTTAAGGGTTTCCCTTAAAGTCTTCAAACTTAATGGCTTCCTTCTAGAGTCTTCTTAAGCCTTTAATGGTTTCCCTTAAAGTCTTCAAACTTAATGGCTTCTTTCTAGAGTCTTCTTAAGCCTTTAATGGTTTCCCTCAAAGTCTTCAAGCATTTAATGCTTTATCTTCCTTTTTTTCATATAAATAAATTAAGATTTATTTAAATAAAATCCAAAATTCACATTCACATCTAAATAAATTAATATTTATTTAAATATCTATCCAAATGCAAATTACACCATTTAATTGAAATAAATGATTTTATTTCAATTGAAAATCTCAATATTCCTCCCACTTGCATTCTCTTACAAAATCCACTTGCATGCCTAAATCCCTTCTAGATTCTTCTAACTCCTTCTAATTAGCCTAATCCTATCCTAATCATTGTCACATTCCTAAATAAAAGGAAGTCAATTCTCAAAAACCTCCAAAGTCTTCAATAACCATTAAAGGCTTTATGTCTTCAAATGGTTAACCTCTAAAGTCTTCCAAACCATTAAAGGCTCTTACATAACCATTTATGGTTAACTCACCTTTTACTTTTGGTTAGAGACTTTCCTCTAACTTAACCATCCTTTTGACTCATGGGTCTCTTCAAATCATTTATTTATTTGACTAAGGTAGCCATTTAACCCTTGCATATTCATTTATCCCTTGGATAAAAGGAGAATCCATTAACCTAACCCTAACCCAACCCCCTAGGGTAACCATCATGTCCCCTCAAGCATTTAATGCTTCCTACCTCTCCTCTCAAGCAGTCTTATGTTGACAATTGTCACCATTTCATTGGTGAAAATTGCAAACATGGATTGATAACTTTCAATCTTGACCTTGATAACTCCTCCAATCTTGACCCTCCATGGTCCTATTTTCACTATAAATAGAGCTCTCCTTCCTCCATTTCAAAGATCATCCAAGCTTTTAGTATCTCATTTATGCTCAATTTTATCAATACATTTAGCCTCTCTTTGCAATAGGAATTAATCTAATATAGCATTTTAGAATATTTCCTTTATCATTAGCTTAAATCATTAACTAGTATATCATGTTAGGATAGTATTTATACTAACCTTGTCATCTTATAATCTAGTTTAACTCATTTGTAGAATCATGCATAAATATGATGCATTCATGTTAAAATCAATCAAAAGCATCCCTCGTTCTTGCATTAGTCATCCCCAAGTCACTTTGCTCAATGATCTGAGAGCAAAGGCATTGGCTTGAGGGACCTTATGAGATAGAGAACCATGGAACCTACCTTGGGAAGTTGAGTCATTCTTCATGACTCCATAACTTGCACCAAGAAGTCCTGTGGGTGTGTGGACAAGCCTCTTTGAACATAATTTTCACATTTTTAGTTTCATCGCCCTGTTTTTCCCGCATACAATTGTTAAGATTATATTAAATTTGTATTATACTACATTAATGTAAAAATGATGCCCTATTATCAACCCTCATATTAATGGTGTTATTATATTTGCAATAAATATTAATTTACATTTTATAATGTTATTATGTTAGCAGCATAAATTATATATACTATACTCTAATAATGTTGAACAATACCATTATATTAAAACGTTTGCTAAGCGTGTTGACCGATGTTTGCAAAGACCAGATAACCCTCTTTAAATGGTGGATTAATTGGAAGTAACTCCCACGTGGGTCCCTCTAGGGAAAAAGGTGACAACCCTTCATAAGGAATCGCTACCAATAGTAGCCAAGGTGTCCCTTCTCCACGTTGGTGGATAGGTTAAAAAAACACGAAAGGAATTTATGCAGACTGCCAGCAAGAAACGAAGAGTAAGGATCGAATCAGGCCAGCAAGACGAAAGAATTTCCTAGCCTGCCAGCGAGGATAAGAAGAAGCAGTTCAAACAGTGACAGGTACATATATACACAGTTTCCTGGGCCAAACATTAAAATATATCACGCAGCACATTATATATGTTTAAGTCCAAATGTATGCATCGATAGATAAAGAATTAAAAGGGATGTTCTTAAAAGATTAATGACAATTAATATGATGTAAATTGAAAGGACTAATTATGTATATATATATCTTTCAAACAGCATTAAAAGTACAGTACTGGTAAACATAACATATAAGTTCTTGCACAATTCAAGGATATATAAAACAATCAAATTCAGGTTGCATAGATTACTGTAATACTGTTAATTCATATAATAATATGGGGAATGATAAATTAACTAATGGAACACAGACAATGAACAATACTGATACAGAGTAATATTCAGATAATATTAGTAGTAATACAAGACACTAAAGTCATAAATTGTAATATGATAATTATGTCAAATGTAATTGTTTAGCATAATAAGATAAATTGAAAGAATATAACTTCACTGGAATATCACAAATGATTCATTGGAAAGGAGGGACTCTCTCTTAAGTACGCCACTCCATAGTGGATGCCTAACACTTGCCACATGGAGCCAAGGGGGGTGAAGCATCTGCTCTTGGGCTTATGAGAGAGGGTGGTTGTGATGAGGGGGAACGGCAATAGAACACCTTGCTAGGTATGCCACTCCATGATGGATGCCTAACACCTACCATATGGAGCCAAGGGGGATATGGTATTCTGCCCTTCGGCCTAAGAGGGATGGTTTCTTGGACACCCTATCCAACTAGCCTACCCTAGTGTAATAAGGAATTGGATAATTAAGGAAAGCAACTAACCTATAAACTGATTTTATCTAACAAATCTGACTGTATCTAACAAATATAACAATCTGAATTTATCGATTACGTCAAATATAACAATTATGAGCCGGAGACGGAGGACAAAGAGCAGAGCAAGGATTCAGATGCGGACCAAAACGTTGAGGAGGAGAAGACTGGGGATGGTTTCAACCAGAGTGTTGGTGGTGATGCAGAATAGAATACCGATGGTGAAGACCCCAAAACTGATCAGGCCAAGGTTGGTGGAAAAAGCCCCCCTTCTAACCCTTTTGTTGAGGGTTTGAAGGGGTTTGTGGACACCCTCGACTGGCTCATAAACAGTCACAAGAAAGCTATGGAGGAAAACAAAAACCTGAGTCATAGGATTCAAATTCTGGAGACTATTAGCATCGGTGAAGGTAAATCCATGGCTGAGCATGTTGATGATCTGGGAGACTATTGTCAGAGCTGAAGAGATTAGGGACGCCTTCAATCCAAGGTTTGAGCAAGTGGAGAAGGCCCTGGAGGAAATAAAAAACAATGACACTGTTAGGGACCAGAGAATGGTGGATGCTGAAAATAGACTCAACAAAATCGATACCTGTCTCAGAAGCATTGCTGAACACAGTTATAACATTCTAAAGGACTCGGCTGACAACATCAAAATCCTGATCAGTAAGCTGGAGAATGAGAAGGGATCCCTGGAGCAGGAACCTGACATGGAGGGCGTGGAAGGTGTGCAAGGACCACGCACGAGGACCAGAGGCAAGAAGAGGGAGAAAAAGCCAAACAAGGAAATCGAAGAGCTGAAAGTGGCTTCGTCGAATTATGACCTGTTGGTCATCAAGGCTGTTGAACTTCTTAAGTCTTCGTAGGTGTTGCTAGCTGACTAGGTCTTTCTTTCCGGTTTTCTCTGCTTTGTTGTTCCTAGTTTTTTGCTGTCCGTTCGAGTTGATGGCTTTCTTGCCAGTCTTTTGTTTGTTGTCTTTATGCTGGTCTAGTTGATCTTTGATGATCTTTCTTTAGATCTTTTTGTAAAAGGTTTCGGGTCCTTAAAACCTGTTTTTTTAATTAATCAGAACAATCTGAATTTATCTAATAGATCTCATACTAATGGTAATTAATGCATTAAGATATACATCACTCAATATACTTCTTTAGTATGTGTTTCAGTTTATTAAGTATCATTTCATATATATATTCTCTGGTTTTTATATGCAAGGAAACAGTAAACAGAGGTATTCCCATAAACTTAATTTACTTATTTTAAATTTGGGTAAATTTGGGTTAAATTTAAAGACATAACTAACTAGGCGACACTACATTGCTCCCTCTTCCAACTCAATCACATGCTCAATGCCTCTATCAAGAGGCCTTCTTGGTGGAATGCTACTAAAAACCTCGTTGCGTTTTGTGATCAAAGCCTGTATATCTGGATGATAGGACCTCTCATCCTCCTCTAAAACTGAGGAATTAATCACACACTCTGCTGCCCACTCTACTTGATCATGACTAAATAGTCTCTCCATCCTCTCAAGTGACACCACTCTAGGCCCACCATCTGATAGACCCTGAGTACTACCTTCTTCCCCTGGTGCTCAAACTTCATTTCTAATCTCTCTATGTTGAAGGAGAACTCCACAAGTGACGTCATCACTTCCCACTCTTCCTTGACTTTGGATTCATTGCTTGTTGGCAATGCTTTAGAGGACTCTCTGTTGATAAATTATCACTGATGTCAAATATGGGAAAAGCATAATCCATATATCTAGGTTGGTCAATCCCCATGCTTAAAACTATAACAATGATCATACATGGGCAGCAATCTAAAGTCAACATAAACATGAACGGAGTTCATACATGGACAGTGATCTAAAGTCAGCATAAACATGAACGGCAATCATGCATTGGCAGTAATGCATAAAGGTTGTGATATATAGCCATCTATGGTAAGCGATTTAAATTAATAGACCAAAACCAATTTAATGAACAATCAGGTTAATTAAATTGACTTATGGTAAGCTATTTACATTAAAGGATTAACGTATAGAGCAGCGGTTTGTATGATTAATATAAACAAACATTAATACCAATTGCCCAAGTAAAAGCAGCAACTATGAAAGGGCAATGATTCAAAAGGTTTGTCTTTTGTGAAACAATTTGTCTATTAAAAGGGTTTGTCTATTGAGAAAACGAATCTCTCTTAAGAGAAGTCACACCCTTTCAATAGAGATATGTACATATAAAATGATCATTGTCTGAGAGTCAGAGAAGTGTGTGCAAGATAAATAATTATATCACAAATACACCAGCAGATGTAGAGCAGATCATGAGGAGTTAATTTGCAGATTTTATAGCACATTTGTGAGTAATGTTGTAGCAGATTTGTGAACAGAATTATAGCAGAATTTTGAGGCGAAGTTTCTATTGCAGTTGGTGCATCATATTGAAAGACATTTTATTGAGTTGGTACTCAAGTATTGGAGATTGGTATCTCCTGTAGGTTGGTGCCTACAAAGTTTGTAGAGACAAGTTTATATAAAGCAATATTTTTGCCATGGTTTTCTCCTACAAGGATTCCATGTAAATTGGGTTCTCATTGTGTCTCTTATTATTAGATCTTACATATGTGCTAATATTGATTAATTTTTGAAGTGATTAAATAAGTTTTAAAAAGTAAAAGATTATTGTTATAGTGATCCACCCCCCCTCTCAGTATAACTGTGTGCTCATCACTCTCCTCTTCATCTACTTTGCAAGTCTAAGATAAAGGATTATCTTCCTCCTCCAATCAATACCTCTAAGAAAGAGGACACTTTGTCTTCACCATCTCCAACTCATTAGCCTACTTTTGTTTAGCTTTGGGATTACAATCTAGGATGTAGATTCATTAGTTGGGGATAATTTTAACACTTAAAGGAAATGATCAAAGTATTAATATATTTCACACATATATTGCCCCCACTTCAAATCATCAATCTTTTCGAAAAGCCTTCATTATTGTTGAATGGAATTAAACAATGGGGGAAGAATACAATTTCTTGCAATAACACTTAGGATTTATTCCCACTTCCCAAGGGAGGAAAACCAACTCCATGCAAGTGGATCTATAAGACTAAGTATGTTGCAGATGGCAGCATTGATGAATTCAAAGCACAACTTCTAGCATAAGGTGAAAAAACTCAGAAAATACTGAGAGGGGGAGGGGGTGAATCAGTATCCTCTCAGTATTTTAGAATAAAATAAAACTATTGAATACTTAAAACTGAAGACACAAAAAGAGAGAGACAAATTTTGTCACGTGGAAAACCCTTTCGGGTAAAAAAACCACGGTCCACTCATATGCAAACGAGTGGGATCCAACCCAGATACATCAAAGAGCATCAACTACTGTCTTCAGAACTTCTATTACACATAGTAAGGCTTCAACCTTCACAAAAGATTATCAGATTTGAGAAACAATACAGCTCTTGATAGCTGCTAATTTTCTCCATTTCATACCTGCATACATTCTTTTACAAAAACTCTGTCCTTTCATCAGAAGACTCTTTTACAACTGTCCATAAATTAAATTCCTCATTGTTCAGAAAAGAACAAGTCATCTCAGTAACATTGACTTCTCTGATCACAATCAGCATAACAAACTTGCAGTTCGATGTTAAGAGAACACCAAATAAACTTTCAGCAGCAGAATAGAAAGTATACACCACTTTTCATACCAGTCAAACACTAAATGCCAAACATCTGATTCAGCTATGTTCGAACAAGAAAACTTTCTTGACTTATTGAACCTTCCAGTCGCATCTCCCCTTTTACAAACCACTCCAAAACACCAGACTTAAACACCCCAGGTTTAAGACCGAAAATAGTAGCTCCGCCTCATCAAATCCATAGTCACAGAAGTACATTCAAAGATACTTCATTAAAAATGTTCGCCTTCGTAAAAAGCAAATTCGCGAACACACAAAATGATATCCATAACTGCATATCACCAGTCAGATTTTTTTTTGCTTTTGAGAATATCTGCCAAAAAACAATCTCTGAAGCACTCTGTCATCTGCCCAAAAAAGAACATTTCAAAAACAAATGCATATCTAATTCGAAACGTCTAAGTGTTTAGCGCCAAAGATGTAATCGACAAAAAGAAAGCTTCACACAGCTGGAGCCCAAAACAACCTCAATCATCCATGCACCACATAAAGAAAAATGCCCAGAAAGAATCATTCAGCCCTTATGCAAAAAAGATATTATTTGATCAACTGAAAATCACAAAAAACGTCACAAAGCTGATCACCAACGCCATCTACAGAACACAGAAGAAAACGGCTCATAAAGAAAAATTCTCTTCAGAGCAGACGTAGAAGAATATAACCTGACATCCCAGGAAAACAACTTTCAAACTGCACAGAGGCGTTACAAACTGAAGATGCTTGCTGAAAATACTTCGGATCAGAGAATATTCAAGTGGCAATAACTATCCATCTGTCAAGTCACCAAGTTTATAGCATGAAGACACTAGACAGACATCCGACAAAAGAGACAACAGAGACTTGTCTTGCACAAATAAGATCACATACTAACATCAATGACAAAAACAAATACAAATCTGCTACATGAGGTTCCTCTCAAATTTCAAATATTGGTTACACTAGAATTTTGCCACTATTGCCAAAATAGACTCCATTTGTATGACTCTAAAATTCTAAATACATTAGATGCACATGAAGAGTGCCTTTCTACATTGGGATCCTCGAGAGGAGATATGCATGGAGCAACCATGAGGATTTAATAAAAATTCTTCTTTGGTATCCAAACTAGGAAAAACTCCATAGCATCGAACAAGCCCCTTAGACTTGGTATAGAAAGGTAAATTCCTTCCTGATTTCTACAAGATTCTATTATTGTCACTTAGATTTGAACATCTACAACTTATGATAGGATGGTGCACTTGTAATCTTAGTTCGCTATGTTAATCATCCCATCATTTGTCATATCCCCTTCCCAGACATATGCTAACAAAAGACCGTTAGCCTATCTTTAATATTTTTGTAGGCTACTGGGATGTTGAAAGGGAAAATTTATTTAATAGTTTAATTAAAATCATCAAAAAGGTAACTTTATGTTCAATTAAAAATGAAACAAATTAATTGAAATTAGTAATACATAAAGTGTCTAAAATATATTTAGAAGGCACTTTAATTATTTTAGTAGGAAAATCGTTGAAGAGGGAAAATAATATTGATATCCTCAAAAAGGCATTAATTTTGAAAACATTTTTTTTCTTCTCAAATGAACAATGTTCACTACTTCTAAGGAGGGGAGGCTCCTTATCTCGACCCAAAAATGATTTTATGTAAACTACTTTGTTTACCTTCACCCATGCATGTGAATAAGTGTTGGTTTTATTTTTTCCTGTCTTGTGTCAACAATGAGTAATATATTCCCCATTCTATAACATATTGTGTTTTACTTAGCAATACTTTTATTAAGATTAACCTTTGTTTAGATGGCCTAGGAATAGCCTAACTACAGGCCCAAAGAAGCCAATAATTCTACCATGAGCATTTTTTCATATAGTATCAATTTTCAAGTCAAATGAAAGTCATTCCTCACCTAGTGAGTCATTGTTGGATGCTTGTTTATCATAGTCATTATTGTTGTAATTTCAAGCTCTAATTAGTGTCTTTGCATAGGCAACCAAAGGATCTCTCTTATGCATCAAATGAAATGAAGAAATTTCAGACATAAAATGAGGTATGCAATTGGTTTTGAGTATGAAAATGGGCATTCCAATGTATTGGAGCACCACAATACAGTGTCTCAAACCAAGTGTTTGAGCTAATAATATAAAGAGCATACCAAATCAGTTTTTACATTAAAATGGGGACATCTAGACCCATGGAGCAAACCAATACAAATAGTGTCCTAAACATTGAAAAAAAAAAATAGGCACCCCATGCGTTTGACTCAAAGAAACGGGACATGGACTCGGCTTGGACTCAGCAAGGCCAACTCGGACTCAGACTCGGGACTCGGCTTCAAACTCGGCTGGACTCGAGAAAGTGAAAAACTCAACAAATTTAGAGATTTTTAAAGATTTAAAACTTGTTTCATGCACCCTTTATTGAATACACCTTAAAGACACAATAACATCATCAAACTCGGCTCATTTGATTGCATACACAAGTATACATCAATCACATAAGCATAAATGCAAATTGTAGCTAAAGGAAATAACAAACATAGATATATAAATATTGTCAATGTATACAATATTACAAAACTCATCGAATAAAAAATCCATGTCATCATATGATCATCATCAAATGTTCCATACAATACCAAAGGTAAATACAACTATAAGCCTATGGCTCAAAGGAGCGTGCACCCTCTGGCCCCGGCCCCTTGCGAAGGTGTCTAAGGTAGGTCCTAGATGATTCAGCAGCCATAGTTGCTCCCCGTGACACCATGCCATGCTCACCAACATCAGGAACATTTGTGTCACTATCTGCCTCTGAATCTCCTGTCTCTGCTCGTGCTCTCCGCTCCTCCTCTACCATGGCTACAGCCTCAGCCTCTATATCTACCTAGTCAATCCAATCAATGTTATCATCACTAAAGACAGCCACAGGATCTGTCTCAGTGGCCCACTCTACATTAGGATCAACCTCATCTAGAATGATAGGAGAGATGTCAGCTAATGCATTCTTTCTCATTCTTAGGCAGAGGTTGTAGTGAACAAAGATGATATCATTCATCTTCTCCACGGATAATCTATTGCGCCTCTTGGAGTGTATGTGCTCAAACATACTCCAATTGCGCTCACCATAGATGAAAAACTCGGATTTTGCAATAACTCGCCAAGGCCAAAAAAAATTTAAAACTCGGGACTCGCCAAAACTCGGCAAAAAACTCGGCAAAACTTGGCAACTTTATCGAACATTTGAAAATACATTTTTTTTTTATATATAATTCAAAAACACACATTTACACCAAATTTGTATAACATATATGATTTCCATGATATATAAATCAAATTTTTTTGGTAATACATAGCAACAAATGCAAGTATCATAGCATAAACCAAAAACCAAGTGCAACATATGTATAAGAGTTCAATACATATCAACATATCATAGTGACAGTCTCATAGAGTTATAGAGTCATAGACCACAAAACAAGAACCTCTGAAATTCTGATTACATATCAAGTTCAAAGTTTGGTATCAATGAAAATAAGAAATCATAAATTGCATCTACGACTAAAGCTCAAAACAGATTGTGGCCGCTGGGTGGGTGGTGCTGAAGTAGTGGCAACATCCTCAACACTAACAGGTGCCTCTGCTGCATGATCAACCTCCTGCTCCTCCTCACGTGCTGCCACTTCCGCATCCCATTCCTCTCCTACCCTCTCCAACTCACTCAGCTGCTCATTAGTAAGGAATGGATCCAAATCATTATCAACATCATCAGGAGAAGCAACCCATTCTGCTGCATATGGATCAATGTCATCCAAGTCAAGTGCTTCATGTGAATCTTGCCCTAGCACCTTCTTCTCATGTAATCGAATGTTGTACCGCACATAGACAAGATCATTCAAGCGTTGTTGAGTCAACCTATTGCACTTTTTTGTGTGGATGTTCTCAAAAACACTCCAGTTGCGCTCACAACCAGAAGCACTACAAGGCTGTGATAATATGCGGATGGCAAGCTTTTGAAGATTAGGCGTTGTGGCACCATAATCTTCCCACCACAAATCTGCAAGGATACAAAATGTGATTTATAACTTGTAAAGATTTCAATAATCTTAAAGAGAGAAATAAATGGTAAAAATTAAACATATGTTTTTTTTTACCTGGTCGTAAGGTGGCTCTCCTACGTTTGCAATTAGGTGAAGAAAACAATTCCCCTAAGGCCTTCTTATAACTCTACAACTCATCAAGTATCAGGTCTCGAAGGATCTCATCATCAACTAATCTCCGAATGCATGTGTCAAGGCCAATTCTAACCTCTGCATCTGCTTTGAAACTCAGAGAGTAAAAAAACTTGGGATTCAAGAAGTAGGCAGCAGCATGAATATGTTGGTGGAGTTGATGGTTCCACCTCCGATCAATTATGCGCCATATGGGTTCATACTTGGTCTTGTTTGACCCATACAAGTGTTGAATCGCCTCTTTGGCCTTATCCATGGCCTCATATAGATACCCCATGGAGTTATGATCCCCATCCACCATTCGTAGCACCCTCACCAACGGTTCCGACACCTAGATATAAAAAATCTAACAAAATCAGCAGATTGAAATATTAGAAAATTAAATAATAAATCATCAATTAAAGTTTCAAAACTTACATTGATGATCTCCTCCACTATCTTGGCAAAATTACTATCAAAAATGGCAATCACAACCTTCTTTGCTTCAGGCTTTGTAGCATAAGGACTCCCCAACCATCTTTCACTCACGAACATCCGCTTCAGGTTGGGCAATGTAGCAAGTATGCTCTGCAAGGTGAGGAAATTGGTAGCAAAGCGTGTGACCCCCGACCGCACAAGATCCTTACCTTCAGTGTGCTCTCTCATAAGATTCAGGACCCATGTGTGATTGTAGATGTATTTGGTGATATTCCTTCCATCTTCAACCACTTTCTTTACCCAACTTAGTTTCCCTATGTCCTCAAGGAGCAAGTCAAGACAATGGGCAGCACAAGGGCTCCAAAATAATGTCGGATGTCTAGCCATTAGAAGTTTGCCGGCTGCCACATATGCAGCTGCATTATCAGTCACAACTTGGATGACATTCTGCACTCCCACATCCATCACCACTTCATCCAACATGTTGCACAAGGTCTCCGCATTCTTCACTTCATTGGAGGCATCAATTGATTTTAAAAATACTAACTGTCCTCCTGAAGCAACTAGAAAGTTGATGAGTGTCCTGTTCCTACCATCTGTCCTTTGCTCTTCCACTAATGCATGAGTGTTTTGGACCTCATCCTGCAATAACGGTCCACTTACCTCGTAACGGCTTGAGGATTTGAACCCCTTACCTGCCACAGTCAACGCGGTGACCAATTGGTCCCAAGATGGACTAGAAATAGCATTGAACAGAACATCGTTGTAGATAAAAAATCTAGCACACGCCACCTTGGCTTGTTGGTGAGCCTCTTTATTCCATGCAGTGCCAAGCAATCCAGGTTGTGCACCAGGGGTGTTACGTGGAATAAAGAAGTTTTCCATGTTGCTGTCCAAAGTTCCCTTTGCTCGTATCCGCGGCCCAAGGGAAGAACCAGATGTCCCCACATCTGTATGTGACCCCATGGAACTCAAATCTGCCCTTGGGGCTGCCATTGCCTCTGCTGTTCTCTTTTTTGTTGCCTTCCTTTGATCATATGCTTCAAGCGTTGCTATTGCATCTCTCGTAGCCTCTTCAGTACATTCCGTACAGCTTGTGGTATCTCGGCATTGAATTTTTGCAAGGTGATATTTGAACCTATTAATGCCACCTTTTACAATTTTTTTGCAATGGTTGCAAAAAACATCTCCTCGTTTTGGACCTGGTCTCCCATGTTTCCAACAAGGGTCTCTCTTTTTGCCACCAACTTTAACTGTAGAAGCTGAATCCATTTTCTTTCAAAAAGATGTGGAAAAGAACCTAGCAAAAGAGAGGCAACATTTAGAGATAAATAACATTGTTACCAAAAAAAATCACAAACATCCAAAAATTACAATGACTGTATAACTGTATTTTATTTACAGTCATCTATTAATAGATGACTCTCTAAAATTAAAATTTTTAATTGGTTGTGTATTTTTTTAAGTTTTTAACTTCAAATTTAAATTTAAATGAAATACTTTAATACACATTGACATTGCACAATTGACAGTCATTTCAAATGACTATGAGTATTTCACAATTGACTGTGTAATACACAGTCATTAATTACAATGTACATTAATGATTAATGTATTACACAGTCATCAGTCATTTGAAAATGACTATGTATTACACAGTCATTTCAAATTTTCAAATGACCGTGTATTACACAGTCATCAGTCATTTGAAAATGACTGTGTATTACACAGTCATCAGTCATTGAAATTTTGAAATGACTGTAATGACTGTGTATTACACAGTCATTTGAAAATGACTGTGTAATACACAGTCATTTCTCATTTGAAATGACTGTAATGACTGTGTATTACACAGTCATTTCAAATGACTGATGACTGTGTAATACACAGTCATTTGAAAATGAATGTGTATTACACAGTCATTTGAAATGACTGTGACTGTGTAATGATGACTGTGTAATACACAATCATTTGAGAATTTGAAATGACTGTGTATTACACAGTCATTTGAAAATTGAAATGACTGTGACTGTGTAATACACAGTCATTTGAAATGACTGTGACTGTGTAATGATGACTGTGTAATACACAGTCATTTGAAAATTTGAAATGACTGTGTATTACACAGTCATTTGAAAATTGAAATGACTGTGATTGTGTAATGATGACTGTGTAATACACAGTCATTTGAAATGACTGTGACTGTGTAATACACAGTCATTTTGAAATGACTGTGTATTACACAGCCATTTGAAATGACTGTGACTGTGTAATACAAAGTCATTTTCAAATGACTGTGTATTACACAGTCATTTCAAATGACTGATGACTGTGTAATACACAGTCATTTGAAATGACTGTAATTACTAATGATTGTGTATTACACAGTCATTTGAAATGACTGTGACTGTGTAATACACAGTCATTTGAAATGACTAAGACTGTGTAATACACAGTCATTTTCAAATGACTGTGTATTACACAGTCTTAGTCATTCGAAATAAAACAATACAAAAAGATACCTGGTCGTGCGTGCAAATGCAAACAATACACAGTCATTTTGACTGTGTCATACACAATCATTTCAAATGACTGTGTATTACACAGTCAAAATGACTGTGTATTCGAAATAAAACAATACAAAAAGATCACGAATAAACAAGTAAAAACCTGGTCGCGCGTGCAAATGCAAACCCTACTGCAAATCGCGTGGCATTTTTTGCCTTCCGGAGTCGCGCGAGCCGCGAAATGGAATAAAGACTTCGGTTTTTTTTTGCCTGCGACTTAAGTCGCGTTTTTACTCGCATTTTGTGCCGCGCTTCAGGCGGGTTTTGGCCATTAACGGCGAGTATTTGCCAAAAAAATCGCGGCGAGTATATAAAAAAATCGCCCCGAGTATTTCTGCGATTAACTCGCGCGGCATTATGGATCGCGATTACTCGCGAGTTTTTTTTTGCGTTGCATGGTTGGCTCAAGATGCGAATGGCCAACTTCTAAAGATTTGGTGTCATTGGGCCAAAAAGGCTCCACCAATTATCTGAGTTTGAAATGAGAAAAATAAATAAAATCAGTCTCACTCATAAACTCATTTAACAATATACAATAAAACTAAAATTAAGCCTTACAATTTATTTTTACCTGGCATCATAGTTGTCCTACTTTCTTTGGCGATAGGACGAGAGAAGGTCTCCCCTTGTGCATTTGAGAACAACTGTAGCTCTCGAATAAGCTTTGCCTGAGTAAAACCAATCGGTGCCATCTTCTCCATGATTGAGTATAGCACATTAAGGACCTCCACATCAGCCTTAAAAGTAGGGCTAAAATGGAATGTCGGATTCAGTTAATAGGTTGTTGCATGGATGGGCCTATGAAGTTGATGATGCCATCTCCCATCAATGATCTCCCAAATGGGACCATACTTGCTCTCATCTCCTCCATAGACGGATTTGATGCCCTCCTTCACCCTATCCATGCCCTCATATATGTAGCCCATTGCGGTTTTTTCTCCATCCGCAACTCGCAACAGAACCACCAAGGGCTTACAAACTGCAAAATTGGAAATATTGTGTAATTTAGAAAAATGAGCAAATAAGAGAATATGATGAATAAGTTATAAAACAAAAAGTTAAATTGTCGAATTTATAAAAATTTTACCTTCACTATCTCATCACAAGGGATCCAAAAGTATAGCTCATCAAAAATGTAGTCTGCCATATCTTTCCCTGCAGGGGTGGCAGCATAGGATGAGGAAGACCACTCCTCACCAACAATCATACGTCTCAAGGCCGACTTACAGCGAAGCATGGACTGCAATGTGATGAAGTTTGTGGCAAATCTTGTGATTCTTGGACGAGCTAACTCCTTCTACTCTGTGTATTGTCTCATAAGAGCCAACACCCATGAATGATTATATACAAATTTGCACACATTTCTCGTCCTTTCTACACATCTCTTGACCCATGAGAGTTTTCCAATATCCTCCAATATGAGGTCAATGCAATGGGCAGCACATAGAGTCCAAACTATAGATGGGTGCCTCTCCATCAATAGTCTACCTGCAGTAACATAATTTGTTGCATTGAAATTAATGAAGTATTAGTTTGTAATCAAAAGTTTACCTGCAGCAACATAATTTGCTGCACTGTCGATCACCACCTGTACCACGTTCTTCTCACCCACCTCATCAATCACCTCCTCTATCTGCTCACATAGGTAGGTGGCATTCTTGCAATGGCCGGAGGCATCAATGGACTTGATGAAAACGGTGCCCCTGAAATAAAAAAATAAAGCAAGATCAATGATCATTCAATAATCATTAAATGAAAAATAAAAAATTAATGACTAAAAGAAACTAAAATTAATCAATCACCTGCGGAAGAAACAAGAAAATTAAGGAGAGTTCTATTTCTCCTATCCGTCCAACCATCAAACATGATGGTGCAACCTTTAGTGCTCCATATCTGGCGTTGTTCACCTAATTCCTTCTTCACATCATTCACCAATGAGTCAAAATGGGTCCCCTCACATCAGACTCAGAAGGGGCTTTGAACCCCGCCCCACATATGGTAAGGGCATCAACCATTTCTTGCCAATAAGGAGACTTGTCACAAATAAATTAAATGAGATAAGTTAAGTATGTAATATGTAGTATGTATGAGAAAAATAAAACGAAGAATCAAAGTATAAAAAATTAAAACAATCAAACATAAAACATTCACCTGGCTGTAAAGAATGGAACACTGTCGTAGACCCAATACCTGCCAACTGCCATTTTAGCAGCATCATGGACCTCCTTGTTCCAACCCATGCTCTCAAGTGACTGTTGGGACCCAGGAGTAGTGTGAGGCGCAAAGAAGGTATCCAGCCTAGATTTACGAATTCTAGGTCCAATGCTAACACTCCCACTACCACTGGCGGTGCTAGGAACATGAATAGTGGCACCTGCAGAAGCAGAAGCACTAGCACCAGCAGTAGCATGGTGAGTGGGACGATATGGAGGCATGGAAGAAGGCCCTCCAACACAACCTAAAGTTGTTCCACTTCTAATGGCTGCAAGATCATCCTTTTGCTTCTTTTTGTTTTCAATTGCTTCAACCATTCCATAGCACTCGCGTATGGCCTGAGTCGTTGCTTCAATGCATCGGTCGGCATCATGCCCACGCACCCAAGCAATATGGTATTTCAATCTATATATGCCTCCATGGAATATTGTTTTGCAAAAAAAAACACTTTGTCTACCCCTTTTTTTGCCTTGGAAAATCCTCGTGAAATTTCCAAGCAGGGTCCTTTCTAATGGGGGGTCTAGAAGAACTAGAAGACATTGTATGATAGTTTTGTGAAACTTGAGGCAAATAAGAAAGTGCAGGTTGCTGCAATAAAACATTACAAATACAAAAAGAAATTAATACATTCATTTTTTGTTGTACATTCATTCTCATTGAACATTTTTTTCAAAAAAACTAAGGTAGGGTTTGTAAATTTATTTTTTTTAAATTGTAGGGTTTGTCAAACCCTACTTTAAAAAAAAAAAAAAAAAATTACAAACCCTACATACAACCCTACATAGTAAACATACGAAAGATTTTGGAAGAAAATGTAAAACTTTCAAAATAAATGAATACAAAATGGAATTTTTGCATACAAGAAACCAAAAAACCTCAAAAAAACAATCTTACCTCTTACAACAAGCTTGAAATGAGCTGCAAATTCTTCCTATCCAGCTCTTGATGCACCAAATCCAAACACAATGCAGTCCCAATGTGATAAATGGAAGAAACCCTGACCTTCCTCCTTGCTGGTTTTTCTTCAATGCACCCTTATTTTTCTTCACAACTCACTTTACTCCTCCTATTTTTGCAAGTGAATGAAATTAAGTTCACTTTTAGGGGCAAAGGATAAATAACAAAAAAAAAAGTTATAAAAACCTTTTAATATGTTTTTTTTTGTCATTTTGTTTAACCCAGTCGGTGGCCGAGTTTCAAGCACGGGACTCACCGAGTTTGGTAATTTTAGGCCCAACTCGGCAAATCTGGCGAGTTTGCCTCCTAGACTCGACCGAGTCCGAGTCTGAGCTCTGCAAACTCGGGAGGCATGACTCAGGCCCGGACTCACCGATTTTGGGCGAGTCCGGGTGATTCTCGTTTCTTTGGACTTTGACTACACTAATACACTAGCCAATGAAAAAGTGCTATCTAAAGAGGAAAATGGCTTAGCGGGACAAAAGTGTTCTTTTAGTCCAAAAAGTGCTCGAGTGAAAGGGGATAAGTTGCATAGAAAGTCAAACAATGCTCTTTTTGTTTAAAATGTACTTAAGTGAAAAGGGAAAAGTGGTGTAACAGGTCAAAAAATGCTTTTTGGTTTAAAAAAAAAGTGTCCAAACATGAGAAGTGATGTCTCAATGTATTGGAGTGTGCTCATACAAAAGGAGTGCCAAAAAGATGAAAAACGTAAAACGTAGCGAACCAGAGTATTGGAGTGTACCAATAGAAAGAGTATACTTATATTATGTTGTTTAAACATTAGAGATTTTTTTTTAGATTAAATTTATTCGTTAAATGTAAATAAAATTTATTAATATATATATTTATTTGTTTATTCTTTACTAATTTATCAATATTTAAATTTTAGTATTATTATTATTTATATTTACTTCTTTTATCATACTTTTTAATATTTAATTAAGATTTAAAACATTAAATGTGAAAGTGATTTTTTTATTTTTGAGGTTCAGATTATTAATGTTTATTTAGTCTTTATTTTTAAATTTTAAATTTTTCATACATTTAGATATATATTTTCAATTTAGATTTAATTGGCATTATTCTAGAATTAATTATTGGTACTCGTTCATTTTTTATTTTTTGTTATTGTAAATTGCTAAATCAACTTATAATTATTTATGTTGCAATTATGTGTCTATACTGCTTTTAATTTTTAAAACACTGAAATCTTCTCTAATAACTTAGAAAATTATGTTAAATATATGTGTATGTGTTTTCTATGAATGTCATATCCATATTGGGGATCTTCAAAAATGGTTGTATCCATATCCAATTACATATCTATATCTATATCTATATCTATAGCCATGTCCATGCAAATTTGCAACCAAGACATCATCTTTTCCCTTACTAGTTATTAACTCCCACTTCAAAGATGAAGAGAAAGGTATCAACCTGAAAAATTTTAAATAAAAAATAATAAAGTATAAGGGGGACAACTTATGGAAAACCAAATGAGAAAGTCCCCAAACTTTGCAACCAAGACATCATCTTTTCCCTTACTCGTTATTAACTCCCACTTAAAAGATGAAGAGAAAATTATCAACCTGAAAATTTTGAAATAAAGTTAAGGGGGACAACTTATGGAAAACCAAGTGAGAGAGTCCCCAATTTTTCCTCATGTGAAGATTATTCTTGAAACAACCAACCAGAATAATTGGAGGTAGCAGTTAGGGTGTAACCAACAAAAATGGTCCACGTTTGCTTTAATTAATGTATAATTTTACTCAAAAAGAAGCAAACTTCTCTAAGGCTATTTTTGAAGGTAAGAGGAAAAAGGAGAAAAACAGAAGAGACCATTGTATCATCATTATATATAAAGGGCAAATAACAACTTAAGCGTACCAAAGAGAATTCATATCAGTGTACCTCTGTCATAAAGTACTCCAGAAGGAATAAAAACAGTTATAATTTTATTTGGTTGAGTTTTCTTCCCCTCGAAAATTTATTCATATTATCTAACGGCCTTTAATGTGGGCACATGATCTCCTATCCAAAGAATGTTAAGAAATACTTCATTACTGTTAAATAAAATCTCTCGCCTTTATTTGAGAAACCTAATCATAACTTAAGTGAACTAACAGTCTAACAGTCACAAATTTCTCTCGTATATGAGCATTGCCGCAGCATTATCTCTTATCTTGTTCTCACACGTTTCTTTTCTCATGGGATTTATCTCTTCAATCTTACAAATTACTGCCCTTCTCTAACTGTACACATGTCAAATATGAAAAATATTAACTTCAAAGGTTATCTGATTTTGCGTTCTTTTGTAAAACAGCCACTATTTGCTTAAAATACTTGAACTTCACAAACAACAACCATTAAATAACCTTTTAAATTTCACTATTAGCATTGAATCAGCCAAGTCAAACAATGAGGACATAACAAGTCCAACAAAAAATGGTTAATAGAAGGTAACACAATAATGCATGATGAAAGGATGTTGTGTATACTCAAAAATATCACTCTGGCCCACTTGAAATAAGGAAATAGGGAGAAAGATGTACCTTGCAACAGAAAAGAATACGGCACCTCGCCCACAATCACATGCCCTACGGTAGTTATCCAATGCCAAAGTTGTTTCTACAACATCTTGTGTTTCAATAAAAACAAGCTTATGTTGCATAATATCCTGCATCAAGAAATGCACGACTTAAGCTTAGTGTGGTATCTCGGTTGCAAGAATGTTCAAAATATTTTGTATTACGAAACCAAAACCCATGAATCAAAAAAGTAGAATTTGAGATGTTTCAGTTGAAGCTCAACATAACCTGCGCTTGGTCTTTAAAATGATTACCAAGCAACCATTCATTCCATATTTATAAGTTCTAACAGATCCAAAGCTAATTCAAACCCCAAAACACAAAAGCAACAGTGCCCAAAATCCAATGCATCTAAATTTAGCTGCTATATTTATTTTATCCAAGATTATGAAAACACATTCTGTGGATTACATTTAGCATGCATGTTTCATAGCACAAATACCAATCTCAAGTAGATGCACAATAATCCTGAGGAAGACCGGTCATAGGCACAAAATATGGATGAATTAACTGAAAATCAGAAGTGCCCCTAAGCACACATCCTGATATCATCAATTCTCTTTCAATGATTAAGAAATAGAGTGATAGATCCCCATCCTGTCAAAGTAGAAAGGTAAATAAGAAGAGATAAAGGGGAAAATCCACCCTTTCACCCTGCTCACATTATGAGCATCTCTTCCTTCAAGTAGCATTCTCCTCCCACATAGAGACTTCCTCTTCTTTTACTATAGACGTCACTCACTAAAATAAAGGGAATGTTTCACATTCTTTAGATCTAGTTTTTTGAGCTTCAATAATGGTTTATACTCCACATAGTTCAGGTTAATGCTTTGGTGGACCAGCCTGTGTAGGAAAACTTCGAACTGCCTGAAACTTTTAGTTAGTAAGTAGCTTACATCTTATGTCCCAGTATAGTTTCCGCCATCACTTCTCCCTGAAACATTTCATATATATGTTCCTCTTTACAGGTGAGCATATTACATTACTTCAATGAATTAAAGGTTAGAGTTGTACACAACAGTCACACCCATGTCTATCGGTATCCCAATTTTGGGCAAACCTTAGATCTAACTTTTTCAACAAGGATATCAACAATGTTTATTGATTTGTATCAAGTAACTATAAAAGGATACCACACATAATTAAAAAAAAAATGAGGGTGGCTATTATAGTGAAATCAGAGCTGGAGATCTTGCCAGCCTGTGTCTTTAATCACATTGTGTAGTTGCAGTTTCATCTGAGTGAGAGAGAGAGTTGAAATATTACACCCGAGAGTAGGAAAAGACAAAACCACAAACTCCTTTTGAAAATCCTTTTGCCCCAAATCAAAATTCTACTAGTAATAGTGACAGTTCTTTAGGAAATATGTCAGAAAACAACAAGGGACCAACCCCTCTTGACAATCCTAATTCCAGAGTAGAGAGGAAATTCAATGCCATGTTGGATATGATGTCTTAGATGTTAACAAAACTCAATCATTATATACCTCAAGCTGTTCAAACTTAGACAAGTGAATGTAGCTCTTCTAACACCACAAATCAGCAGAACACTAATGAATGTACTATTGCAGCAATATCCAGGTTCATTCCTAGACCACTCCAACCTTCATTTCCATGAAGGAAGTACAGGTTATCCCAGAAGCTCAAGTTCCTGTGGAAGATGAAGTGAGAGCTGGCTATCTATGTAGAGTATGTGACCCTTCCAGATGAGATTTGGGACCTTTTGTCTCTAGATCAATTTCTAAATCAAAGGAAGAAGAGAGGTGGTGGAAGAGAAAACAACAAAGGACCAGCTGTGCAGAGAGATTACCATAATGCATTGGGGAAGGTAACTCTAGCACATTTTGATGGGGGTGTATTGTTAGAGCTTGGGTACAGAAATTGAATAATTATTTCTAACTCAGAATCATTCCAGAGGAGGACGCCTTGAGTTTGCTACGTTGCATTTGGATGGAGCAACACATGAGTGATGGTACCATGGCTTGGTGACACTAAGCCACAATTTGATCACCACCTATGATGACTTTACTACCAAGCTCATCAAGAGATTTGACAAGAAAGACCCTAAGTGTGGTTTAGAGAGCTTGTCATATTGAGACAACATGGTACTATGGATGCTTATATTTCAGAGTTCCAAAGACTGTCCATTATAGTTCCAGACATTACCGAGAGAAGACTTGTAGTTCTTTCAATGAAGGACTAATGGAGCCAATCAAAGGTTGGGTAAAGGATTTTGACCCACTTACTTTACAAGAGGCCCAAAGAGTAAGTTTCCTTCAAAGGCCTTTCAGTGTGAGAAAGATAAGAAGCATGATCATAAAAATTCAAATCCACCCAAGGAACCCTCTTCAAAGAAAGTGTGTGAAGACCTCAAGAAAGAGCTAAGGAAGAAGAATTCCTGTTTTACATGCAAGAAGCCATAAGCCCCAGGTCATAAGTGTTGTGCGAAAGGGAAAAATCATCAATTGGTGGCATATTAAGCTGATATTTCTGAATCTTGTGAAGTGATGAAAAAAAACGGCAAAAGAGTCTGATGAAGAGAAGAAAAGTGGAGGAACCCTTGCTAGGCTCTCAAGTCTAAAAAGAAATGTTTCTTTCAAGACAGCACACTGTTGCTCTTATTGATGCAAGAGCTACGCAAAATTTCATTGAAAAAAACATTGTAGCACAGACAGGACTTAAGACAAAAAAGTTTAAAGGCTTTAGAGTCATGGTTGCTAATGATCACACTATGTCTTGCTTGAGCATTATCTCCAAATTTCACAGTGCCTTCATCTACTTCCTTCAAAATGAGAAAATTGCTCTTGTCCCCTATCACATGGCTTCAGCATCCACTACAAATGTACCATTGCTTTCCTTCACTTTGGGCATGAAATGCAGTTTGCACAAGCATAAATTTCTCCTCCTATTGTTCCTACTCTCGCTTTCTTTTCCAAACTTTTGTAGGTTCTTCCATTCACTTACCAAGGGTATCCATTTTCTTGTTTTGTCTAGGAGGTCCCACAAAACCACTTCTACAAAAACGTGTTGTATGACCATAGTTGTTGCACTTATAGCAAAATAATATTGTGATCCAAAAAAAGGGCAAATAAATTGTAGTTTCTCTTTAAGAACCCAAAAGAGCTTCCGTTCTTGTTCCATACAAAATTATTTCTTGCGCATGCCCTACAATCCGTTGCTTTATGACTAAAATGATTACACAAATAACAATAACCAATGGAGAATTTTGGAACCTAGTCATGTTAGAGTGCCTCAAAAGAAACGATCTTCCGAATGCATTTTTATCCTTGTTGTCTTTGTGAGGAATGCTAGTTTTTTGAAGAATATTGTTCTCTTCCTTTTTGTTGCTTTCATTATTAATGGATCCCTTGAGTGCATTGGCATAGGCTTTTGTCTTTTCTTCATTTATCATCTTTGGTGGTATTGTATCATTTTGATTCTAATCTACTTTTTTATTTTCTTCATAGCCAAGACCAATCTTAATGAATGGTGACCTTTGGCAATTGATGATATCATTTAAAAAATTTGTACTCTTCTCAAACTTCAAGTTTTTGTTCAATTGAACAGTTGTTCTCTAGTTCCTTACTCAAGCAAACTATTTTAAATTGTAGATTTTCGCAATTTTCTTCTTACCTTTAGGCTAATGATCATCTTTTTCTGATTCCTCGAGGCTTTCGACATATTTGCTCTTGAATCACAATCCTCTTTTTCATATTTCTAAAGCAGAAACTTTTGTTTCAAAAAAATTTTAAGCTTCTTGAAATCTCGACGCACAAATGAGTTGTTCTTCAAGATCCACTTCTTCAATTTTGAAGTATTCTTCCTTGTTGAGACATGGACCAGCTAGGACTCAAACCTAGGACCTTCCATATGCTGCTGGAGTGCTCTACCACTGAGCTACTGGCCCCTCTTGGACCAGTCCATCGTCAGTCCGGGTGTGGCTTATTTCCAACACCAACACCCCCCCCTAAGCCACACCTCTCGTGTGCTTGGGGCTCCTAGCCTGGATCTGGCTCTGATACCATGTTGAGACATGGACCAGCTAGGACTCGAACCTAGGACCTTCCATACGCTGCTGGAGTGCTCTACCACTGAGCTACTGGCCCCTCTTGGACCAGTCCATCGTCAGTCCGGGTGTGGCTTATTTCCAACACCAACATTCCGCTTTTATATCCATCTTTTCCTTTCCTTCTCTTACAGGGTTGTCTTTACCCTTCATGACATGACTCCTTGCTTCTATTGCCATGAAGAGAGTTTCATCTCTATCAATGTTTGAGATGCTTTCATTGCTCCTCAGATGAGCTGCTATCCCTTTTGGAATAGAGGCTTTTCTTGTGCTTATGGAAGTTCTTCATATATAGATGATATTTGCTCCCTTTCTTCTTGTTATGATCTCCATCATCACTATCATCCTTTTTTGGCATATGGACACTAAGCAGAAAAATGTTCTACTTTACCACAGTTAAAACATTTAAATGGTAGGTTACCTTTGTATTTGTTAGATCCTTTCTTTATCTTTCTCACGAAATAGACTTCCTTTGCATTTAAATAGACTTCCTTTGCATTTAACTCATTGCTTGATTCAAGCTCTTCATTCTTCAACTTCTTTGAAGCGTTGAAGGTTTCTTCAAGCTTTGATAGATGCTCATTTTCAATCTTCATTAAATAAGCAGTGAGGATCCCATGCAATTCATCCATTGTTAATGAATTCAAATACTTCATTTATTCAATAGCATAAAGTTTTGCATCAAATCTTAAGGGGAGAGAACCTAGCACCTTTTCCACAATCACTAATTCTTCAATCTTTTCACCAAGTCCTTTGATAGTGTTGACAACTTCATCCACACGAAGGAGGTAGGCTGCAACCTTTTCTTCAACTTTTCTTTTCAGGCCCTCAAACTGTCTTCTTTGAGTTTGGAGCTTAGCCTTCTTGACCTTGTCATCAGCTTCATAGATGTGGCGAAGTTTGTCCCAGATCTCTTAACTGATCCACAATGCATCACTTTGACAAACTCAGATTTTGTTAGACCACACAAGATAGTATTCATGGCTTTTGCATTGTTTTCACTAGCCTTCTTCCAGCCTGATCTGTCAATGGAGATGATGAGTTGTATAACCATTCACTTCTTATTGCCAAATATCAAAGCCAAGAGCCATTAGATAAGTTTGAAACCTTATATTCTAGAATGCATAGTTTGTTTTGTCTAACAATGGAGCTCTATTTGAGGGGAAGCCTTCTAGACAAGCCATGTGTGCTCCTGAGATCTACCTTCTAGCAGTTAGACTATTCTTGAACGAACCAACTCTAATACCAATTAATGAGCACACACTTAAACTAAGAGAGGGGGATGATTCAATATAAGAAAAAGTTTTGTTTTTTTAAATTTAACCACCACAAAAATAGCAAACACATAAGCTTTACGTGGAAATGGAAACCCTGTCAGGGAAAAACCACAAAAGACAAGCTGGATCTATTGTCCAAATCCAAACACAACAAAAATAAAATGATCTTAGAATATTTGCATGCAGCAATCCCCACTATAAAATTTGTAGGCACCAACCTAATGAAGACACCAATCACCACAACTAAGTACCAACTCAATAAGAGACGAATCTCTTCATTTAGGAGGCACCAACCTCTTTTGTAAAATTCACCTTCCAAATGTTGCTTCTTCAACGGATGATGAACATTTTTCTGCACTTTCACACTTCACAAAATCTGCTCTATATTAAATCTCCTCTACATTAAATCTATACTGCATTAAATCTGCTCTACTTTGTATTCAAATGATAAAGTCGGCCCTATAGAATTAAATCATAATAATAAAATTCCACGAGTTGGCCTCCAATTACACCTCTTTCAAAATAATAAAAATTCCATGAGTCAGCCTCCAATTGAAGCTAATATAACAAACATTGACATCAACAACCAATCTCACTCTTGCTTGAACAAAACAATCTTTGACATCAATAACAACATTTCTAACACAAACATGTGTTATTTCTTACCTCTAGCTTACATTTCTGGTTTGGGCAGCAAACCATCATATAGTTATGACTACCATGTTGGAGTTCAAGAAGTTAAAATTAAAAGAAATAGTGGTAAGTTTCTTGAAACTATCCAAATGGTGCAATCTCCTAGGGGCTTCCTAATGACTTTCAAAACAGTGTTGTTTCTTGGACAAGAAGAGTGATGGAGTTTTTAATTGATGATGAGTTGCATGAAAAAAAACCACACAGGAGTTACAAACCTCCCAGCTTGGCTTGGGATCAAGGAATTATACTGATGAATCAGGATTGATTGGTTGATTGAGGCTAGCAATTGTTTGAGGGCAAGGAATTCTTAGAAGGAAGGATTATATTCCACTTTTAGCCGTATGGTTTTGCGAGCTTTTGGCCGATTTCCGAGTTATCATGTACACTTCTAATTAGGCTAGGGAAGCTCCAAAGTTTTTCAAGAGCAAAAGTTCACTTTTTCTTGGTTTTGTTGATGGCATTGAGCTCATCAAGCATTTTGGATTGCATTGACATTTCTAGAAGTGTTTTTTGCCTCTTGGGGTGTTCTCCAAAATTCTTGGAGAGAACGTCTATCTTTAGTAAGTCTTCAAGTTGGCACCTACCATCATCCCACTACTTCAATTTCATCATGGCATGATTAGATTAGGATTTTGAAACCTTAACTGTCCTTTCTGCAACTTGGGTGGAATATTTAAAATATATACTTAAGTTTCTAATGTTTACTGTTAAATCATTTACTTCAATGTCATATTTTAAAAAGTTACTTCATGTCCCCTCAAAAGTTTATGCCTAGGGAAAAGTTAGGGGGGACCTGCACATGAAAATCATTTTAATATTTCATCAAGGACATTTGAGGGAAAAATGAATTATTTTATTATTTCAAATTGCTCTTTTCCCTCCAAAAGCTATAAATGGAGGGTTTATGGTCTCATTTGCATAGGTTGAAAAAAAATTCACTGAAATGCTGCTAGATTGAACCTACAAGTTCTTCCAAAATCGTTTGAAGAAGAAAACCCTCATTTGATTGCTAGTTTCAAATTTGAATGACAATCCATAGCTAGGCTTTAAGTGGTTCTACTCAGGAATCACCCTTGTTCTTCAAAGAAATTCACTTTTGGGGATTTTAGAATGAAGGTATTTGATGTTTTCTAATTTACAGACGTTTTGGGTGTGACTGATGATCTTTTGCAGAGTATCATGAAGGTTTGAATGTGTTTGAAGATTCAAGTGGCTGGCCATACCATTTTCCTATAGGAGGCCATCTAATCATTTTATTTGAAGAGAACCCCTTTTTCATCATCTAACTCCAGTTTGTGCAGGGCTATCAGTAGTATCTTGACAATTCGTCCCCTTAAGGAAATGATTTCAGGTTGTTAATACTGTAACTCATTCAAATATTGTGCTGTACCATGTATTAATGTATCCTAAAGCATCGACTGAGATCTTAAAAATTCAAGAAATGCCTTTCAGAGGTAAACCCCTTATTGGCTGTGAACGTCAAGACTCCTAGAAGTTGGTTGTACATGAATTTGAATGAACTTTTGATGCTAGCTTGGTCTTGAAGAAGCCATAGAGTTTTTTTGGTGAGTTGTACTTGCTGTTTCAGGAATTTGACAGACCTATTCTTGTTGTAAAATCATTTCCACACATAAATATGTTCCCTTCCATGCAATTTGGAGTTTGTAGAAGCTGAATGGTGTAGGTTTACTAGTTTGGCCATTGTTAGAATGTTGGGTGTGTGAATGCATTCATTTTCAGAGTTCCAGAATTATAATAGCTACTGTGCATGATGAAACTCATAATAGCTCTGTCTATTTGAGCATGTTTAGGGGAGTTGGGCATGTGACTGTTTAGTAACCTTTGGGAAGTGTGCTTGCTAGTTGGAAGGGTTTTGAAGGGTTTATAATGCCGTTATGACCTGCAATCACATTATAGCAGACCTGCAACTGCATTTCCTACCATATCAGACCTACAAGTTGGTATATTCCTTGCCTTTCGGAGACTTTTTGTGAGTGTTGAGTATGAATGGAGTTGCTGGGAGTTATTGGAAAGCAATCTATGCAAGATTTCTTAGTAGTTGATGTGTTGACATGGCAGATTTAGACCTGCAACTGCTGGCAGCAGTTCTGTATCTGCTCAAGTGTATCACATCAGATCTGACATAGCTCTGTCAATCATATTTAGACCCATTTACCTTCACAACAGAGAGTTTGGAAGGTGTTGTTGGTGTTATATTTGATAGGATCCACTTTAGTTCTTCTGGAGGTGTGTTGTTTTGATTTTGGTGACTTGCTGGGCGATATCACTCACTCTTCTGAATGTAGCAGTGTATGCTCTGTCCATATCAGACCTGCAACATCTTTTGTAATCACTTATCTAAGGTATTTTCTACTTGGGCATTGACTTTGTTGTTTATTTTGGTGCTTTGGTAGCATTTTCGTGATGTAACAGCAGCATGCTCTTTATCAGTTTAATAATAGCAAATATAGCTGTTGTGACATTTTCACACATCACCCCATTGCAAATGGGAACCCCTCCTTTTGCTTTCAGGTTTTAGGCTTTCGTTAGATTAGATTGTTAATCGATCTTTCTAGGAATGAGTGAGTTAGAGTTGATCTCATAGTGGGCATTTTGTTAGAATATGTTATATTCTTATTATTAATGGTCAATTATGTAAATATCTTGTAATATTAGATTCTTTCTATTTTTACAATTGTTTCTTATTTAGAAACATCGTCCTTGTAAGATCTTTCGATCTTTGTAAATAAATCATTCAAGTTTTACCAATTACTTGTTCGTAATATGGTATCAGAGCCAGAAAGAATTTAATTTTGTTTTTCAAAAAAATTTGAAAGGATTTTTTTAAGAAATTTGAAAAACATTTGCTGGGTCGATTTTTCTTCTTGCAAGGTCGTATCTTTATTAAAAACTCGCGATTTTTTTTCATGGTTTTTTTTTAGTGATGGTTTTTTGGGTTTTACAAAATCACGTGAGGAATTTTTTAAGGTGTCTACCCAACGCAACCTAGTTCATGTTCACAGCCTGCACGATATTACATGCCCTCTTCATTCCGTGAATTGTGTGGGCAACAACTAGGGTTTTCAAACTTGTGCATTTTTACAGCTTCTGCACGAGTTTTTTTACGACCTAGGGTTTCAGCCGACTAGGGTTTCTTCAAAATCCTTTGGCTTCTTGGTCGGATCCAGATTTAACCTACATATTCTTTGTGGGTTTTTCGAGAAGTTTTTGGGTCTTTGTCAAAAAAATTTGGGTATGCAAAATTAGTACATTAGGATTCATGCCAGCCGAACTTCATTTGTTTTTGAAGTTTGTACCTGCATTTGCCTTTGTTTTATAAATTGGGATTCGTGCCTCAAATTCCATGCTATCGCCTCTTCTTTGATTTTCGTTTTTCGTGATCGGGAAGCGTGCAAGATGGCATCATTGATCAACTTAATGTTGGAAGGCAGTCAGGGATTTAACAGCAAGAATTATAACACCTGGAAGTAGCGCATGTTTACGATTTTGAATATCGTCGTCTTAATGATCTTATTTGGGGAAAAGAGTCTCGTCCTACCACAACCGAACCAGACCAGGATAAGTTTGAAGACCAGAATCAGGAAGTCGTTATGCTCCTCAAGCTCTCTGTCACAGATGACCAGTTGCCTCAGATTCCCTCTGGCAAGTCAACATTAGAGATCTAGAAGCACCTGAAGGAACTACATGAGACATCTAACAAGAGTCGAGCGTTCTTCCAGAAGAACCAGTTGTTCTCCATCACGATGGATGAACGCTTATCCTTACAAGAGCATCTCACGAAGATTATGGACATTCGAGATCAGCTCAAAGCTATTGGTCAAAAAATGAAGGAAGAGGATATGGTAGTCATCACCTTGAAGAGTTTGTCAAAATACTATGAGCATTTTATAGAAACTATTAACATTACTTCAACGAATCTTGATCTGAAATTTCCAGAGTTGTGCACCAAACTTCTACAGCAGGATCATTGGAAACAACAGTTTGGTAGCAATGCCACTTCGTCCTCCTCAGAGCAAGCCTTTGCAGCCAAATCCTTTCACAAGGATAAAGGCAAATCTTAGTCATCTCAACACAAGGGCTCCAGTCAGTCTCACGATGGTTCGAAGAAGAAGGTTCAATGCAACTACTATCATAAACATGGCCACATGATCAAGGATTGTCGCAATCGTTTGGCTTCCGAACAGTGGAAGCCGAGAGGGTCTCAACCTAAAGCCAATGTCGTTGAGCAAATAGAGCGGAAAGAGTCTGCCTTCTACGCCTTCATGGTTAAAAGACCTGCAAACCATGTGAAGTCTTTTGTCTGGTATATAGATTATGGTGCATCTCAACATTTCACTCATCAACGTGATTGGTTCACACACTTCTCTCCTTATACTGATTCAATCATATTTGGAGGAAGTGAAGACTATATTGTTGTCGGCAAGGGCAATGTTCAGATACAGTCTGGAGGGAAGAATCTCATATTCTTCAATGTATATTACGTTCCTGGCATGGACCTAAACCTACTCTCAGTGAGTCAGATTATGCGGGATTCTCCTCAGCTTGATGTGATCTTCAGTTCACACAAGTATTCGATTGTTGATCATGTTGTAGCTGTTGGCATCGAGGATCATGGTCTATACAGACTTGTGGATATGGGTGATTCCCTTGAGCATACTTTTGCAGCTAAATCCTCCTCTATCAGCAGTCTCTGGCATCGGCGATATGGTCACCAAAACATTCACTACCTTGCTCAGCTTAATCGGGAAGAATTAGTACATGGCCTACCTGAAATCCGAACTCAGAATCAGAGAGTTTGTGAAGCTTGTCAGGCTAGGAAGCAGCACATGACGCCGTTCAAGGATGGTGACTCATGGCGAGCCTCTAAGGTACTACAATTGGTTCATGTTGATGTATGTAGTCCAATGAATACACCTTTTGTTACTAGGTGCAGGTATTTCTTGCTTTTTGTTGATGATTTCACTCGTAAAATGTGGGTGTACTTAGACAGAAATCAAATGTGTTTCCTGTATTTCAGAAATTTAAAGCCTTAGTAGAAAAAGAGTCTGGTTGTTCTATTATTACTCTTAGGTCTAATAATGGGGGGGGTTTGTTCTACTACTTTCTCCACTTTCTGTGATGCACATGGCATAAAACGTCAATTAACCACACAATACACCCCTCAAGAAAACAGCGTTGTAGAACGTCGCAACCACACCATTACAGAAATGGCTAGGTCAATGTTGGAACACAGGAATGTTCCTAAGAAATCTTGGGCAGAAGCAGTGTTTACTACAGTCTATCTCCTTAATAGGTCTCCCGCTTATGCTGTTAAGGGCAAGACTCCTAAGGAAGCATGGACTGGTCGCAAACCCAAGATCAATCATCTGAAAGTTTTTGGCTCTTTCGCATATGTATGGATTCCATATGCCAAGCACTCCAAGTTGGATTCTGGGTACAGTGACAACCACAAGGCTTACCGGCCGATTGATGTAGACATTGATCATCAGTCATATGAAAGTTTTTGGCTCTTTAGCATATGTATGGATTCCATATGCCAAGCACTCCAAGTTGGATTCCGGGTACAGTGACAACCACAAGGCTTACCGGTCAATTGATGTAGACATTGATCATCAGTCGTGATGTTGTCTTGGATGAAGAACAAGGACCTTTTCAGCTTTTCTCGTCTAAGCAGAATTCTGAGGATCAGCCTTTGAAGGGTTCTGATGTAGGTGTCTATCTTCCATTTGGTCCACCTAATGGGAGGGATGATGCAGATTCTGAATTTGATGATGTACTACCTGAAATTTCTTTCAGATGACGCTAATCTCCCACTGGTTCCACCTCCAGTTCTAGTTATTCCTCCTGCACCTGATTTTGGTTCTTCTACTCTCCAGCCTAAATGGTGGGCTAAGACCATCAGTGATCTTTGTCCTAATGAGCTCATTGAGGGTAGATTGTCAAGAAACAAGAGCAAACAGCAGTCTACAATCAATTTTGCTCTCATGCCCAACATTCATAGTATTTGAGCCTCAAACATATGCAGAGGCAAAAGGGATTCTAGAGTCGGAACAGGCAATGGACACAGAATACCAAAGCCTTTTGAAGAACAACACTTGGATTCTCTTTGATCTTCCCCTAGGGAAGAAGCCCATTAGTTGCAAATGGGTTTCTAAGGTCAAGTATCATGCAAATGGTACCTTGGATAAATACAAGGCCAGATTGGTTGCTCGAGGACTCACACAGTGGGAGGGCATTGATTATGAGGAGACTTTTGCTCATACTATCAAGATGAGTATAATTCGTCTTCTTCTCACTATTGCAGCTCAGTTTGTTTGGAAAGTCCATCAGATGGATGTTAAGAGTGCCTTCCTCAACGGTGAGTTGTAGGAAGAAGTCTACATGACGCAGCCTCCTGGTTTCAAGGTTGCCGGCAAAGAACATCAAGTATGTAGACTCATGAAAAAACTCTATCGACTCAAACAAACTCCTCAAGTGTGGTACATCAAGATTGATCAATACTCAGTTGCTCATGGTTTTCAGTGTTGCCCTTCTGACACTAATTTGTATATCAAACACTCTAGTGATGATGTTCTCTTTCTTGTTGAGCAAGGCTTTTGACATGACAGATTTGGGGCTTCTCCATTATTGTTTAAGTGTTGAGGTTTGGCAGACTGATGGTAGCATTTTTATTTCTGAATCTAAGTATGTCAAGAACTTGCTTGGCAGGTTTCAAATGCGGGATTGTAAACCTGCTTCCACACCTATGGAGACAGGACTGAAGTTGTCAGTCAAGTTTGATTCTACTCCTGTAGATGAAACAACATTCAGGCAACTAGTGGGCAGTCTCATCTATCTCACTACCACTAGACTTGATCTCAGTTTTGCAGTGAGCAACATTTCACGCTTCATGACAACCCCCAAGGCTGATCATTGGGTAGCAGCAAAGCATGTGCCGCGTCATGTGTGATAACCCCGTGTTAGCACCTGATGTAAAGTATGGATCAAGTAAATAAGATTATTGTAAATAGAGGAAATACATTTAATATAAGTATTATATTATAGAGGAAATACATTATTTAAAATGTCAATGTTTAATATACACATATAATAAAAGAAGTATTATATTATTATTTTAAATGAGAGAAGTATTATATTATTATTTTAAATGAAGGAAGTATTATATTATTAATTTAAATATATATAACAACGAAGGAAGTATTATATTTAATATATATTAAAAACTAAAAGGCAAACACTAATAAACCCCCCGATTCCTCGCACCAAGAGGTGCGACGGTAATCAATTACCACCGCAACCCTTGGTGCGGAAGGAGATAGTGAAGGGTCACAGCCCTTCACGAGGCTCTAAAAGGAAGCAGCCACCACAAGGGAAGAGGAGAGGAGGACGGGGAGAGCAATCAGGAGCAGACCTTCGTGGACAGCAGGTAAGAGGTAAGGTAGGATATAATAGGATTAATTAGTATATTAATGCAGATTAATATATTAATATATATTTCACTGAGCATTAATTAAGTGTGATAACTAATATATGTTAACATTAACTAATGTATGTTTCATTAAGCATTAAATTAAATATGATAATTAAGATGTTAATATTAAGTAATGTATATTTCATTGAACATTGGTAAGAATATATAAAGGTTAAAACATATGTGCATTAAGGAAGGTAATTAATTAATATACTAATCTGCACAAAAGGAATGATTAAGGAATAAAGATGTTATCAAGGAAGGTGTAATGCATATATCAACAATGGTAGGATACATTTAATATGTATATATGTTAAAGAACACATTAGGAATACATGTTAACGTAAAATGAAGATTAGGAAATAAAAATAGGACTAAATCATCAAATGCATTATAAATACAAATGTATACCCATGTTGGAGGCTATAGGGAGGAAACTCCATTAGTCTAAGGAAGAGATTATGAAATCCCTAGGGCAGTATATATACTGATTATTAATATGCATATGTAGGGCTTGGTTGATTAAGTTCAACCAAGAGGAGTTGGATCTGGCCGGTCCACTCCGAGGACTTGGGTGATGGGATGCATCACCCAAGGCAAGGAATGACACATGGTCTTCCTTGGAGGGCTTGGGCATAAGAGGTTACACCCAAGACAGGAATCGAGATAACCTTCGATTTCCTGGAGGGCTTGGATGTAAGGAATTACATTCAAGACAGGAGTCGAACGACTTCCTGGAGGGCTTGGAACCAAGATGGGTTCCAAGAAGGCGAGTTTCACGGCTGCCTAAGGACATACTTTGTATGGCATTCGTATCCTTTTTATTAGATTAAAATTATGATTATGTTAATTAAGTGTTTTAAATTTCGATTGCAATTTAGATTAAATATATATATAAATGTCTATTGTATTCTAACAGTCTATTTTGCAGGATAGTGATCCCTGCCTAGTAGGGACATTACAGTGGTTTCAGAGCATAATCCTCCCAACCTGTGGGAAGGGTTCTTAGTTTATGATCACGTATCAGAGAAAGAAAGGAGGAAAAGCAATGGCCGACCAATTGGCCATACAACTTTAGACTTTCATGGAACAGACCAATGAGAAATTCGAAAGAATGAGCCAACCAATCCTCCAAAGTACAAACAGCCACAATAGAGATATGCAAAACCATAGGAGAGAGGTACACTCTAATCACGTTGATAACGAACGATCTCCTCAAAGTTCTAGACAAACAATTCCTGAATTTCTACCTAGAGAGGAACATGTAAGGGAGGAAGAGGAACCAGCCACACTTGGAGTGGAAGAAATCGCCCAAATTTATGCTAGATTAGAGCCAGAAGTTCAGAGAGTGGTATCCTTCAGGGACTTCTGTGAATCCAAAACTAGGGCATGTAGAAAAAGAAAACCTATGGGTAATGACCTTAAAGCTAAAATCAACAAAATGTCCCTACCATGCTTTGATGGGACAGGAAAGGATGTCGCCCAAGCTTGGGTACAAAAACTAGACACCTATCTTTCATACAGCCCCATGACTGAAGGAGATGCTATTAAATTTGCCATACTACATTTAACCGGAACCGCCCATAATTGGTCGCACAACGGTCTCATTACCCTAGGACACAAAAATGTCCCCACCTAAACTGAATTCACCCAAAAGCTCATTAGCCGATTCGACCAGAAGGATTCCGAATGGTACTTCCAAGAGTTAACCCACCTTAAACAATTAGGAACCATTGAGGACTATATAGACCAATTCCAAAACTTGTCAGTAATGGTTCCCAACCTATCCCAGAAGAGGCTCACCTACATGTTCTTAGAAGGCTTAAAAGACTCTATTAAGAATTTTGTGAAACCCCTGGAACCACGGAACTTAGGAGAAGCCATCAAGAAAACTAGAATGGTTGAATTTAGTGCTCCCAAGAATACCTCAACCAAAACACCATATAGGAAAGAAGGACACCAAAATGACCGTAGAGAGAAACCCTGCCACTTGTGCAAAAAACCTTGGAGTTACAATCAACAATGTAAGGAGAGAGACAACTTGGTGGAGAAGGGGTTGTGTTTCAAATGCAAGGCCCCATGGGGGAGAGGCCATGAATGTAAAAGAGGATAGTTAAATAACACAGAAGAAATACAGGGTGAGGAAAGACCATACAAAAGAGCCAGATTTGAAAACAATGAACCAAGTACCTTGGCAATCATCACTCAAGGGAATGAAAATAGGTGCTTCAAGCTCAAAGGAACTATCAAAGGACTGAAAGTAATTGCGTTAGTGGACACAGGAGCATCACATGACTTCATTAGCAAACACTTGGCAGCAAAGAGAAGGTTAAAAACTCAAGAATTTGAAGGGTTTGAAGTGGTTATGGGCAATGGAGTCATAGACAAATGCACTAAAGTTATCCCTCAGTTGGAAGTCACCCTAGGGGGACATACAATTATGAGGAACTTCTTCATGGTGAACTTAGAGAATGACATCATTTTGGGAATGCCATGGATAAATTCATTAGGACGATTCACCATGGATAGTCCAAATCGAGAGATATGCTTCCAACATGAAGGGAGGGAGATAACATTAAAAGGAATTCCCGACGGTTCTCCAAAGATAGTATCTTGCAATAAAATGGAGAAAATTCTTCGACATGATCAAGGAGAGTGGATCGCTCAATGTATGATCTTGGATGAATCTCAATCCGAAGATCAAACATTCAGAGTGATATACAACCCATCCTTACAAGACACAAAAAGGTATTCGAAGACATCCCTCCAGGCTTACCACCAAAAAGGGGGTTTGAGCATTCCATTGAATTAGAAGAAGGAGCAAAACCAGTAATTACCACTCCTTACCGCCACCCACACAAATTCAAAGAAGAGATCGAAAAAACCATAAAGGAATTATTAGAAATAGGACATATCCAACCAAGCAGCAGCCCTTTTGCCTCTTTAGTAGTATTGTTCAAGAAAAAAGATGGGACGATGAGGATGTGCATAGATTACAGAGCCCTGAATAAAAAGACTATAAAGAACAGATACCCTATCCCAAGAATTGATGAGCTAATGGATGAACTTCACGGGGCAAAATATTTCTCTAAAATTGATCTAAGGTCAGGGTACCATCAGATCAGAATGAGGAAGGAAAACATCCCCAAGACCGCATTCAGATGTCACTATGGACATTTCGAATTTTTGGTACTACCATTTGGCCTCACAAATGCACCATCCACCTTTCAATCATGCATGAATCATACATTCAGACAATAGTTGAGGAAATCTCTTCTAATCTTCTTCGATGATATACTCATTTACAGCAAGACATGGGAAGAACATCTCTTGCACATCGAAGAGGTATTAAATATTCTTGAAACTGAATCCTTATATGCTAAAGCCTCCAAGTGTGAATTTGGGATGAAAGAAATCATATACCTAGGACACAAAATTAGTGAGGTAGCAGTAAGTGTGGATGAGGAAAAAATCAAAGCCATCAAGGAATGGCCCATCCCTAGAACCTTAACACAATTAAGAGGGTTTGTGGGACTATGCAGCTACTATAGACGCTTTGTAAAGGGGTTCTCCAAAATAGCAGCACCCCTCACCGACCTAACAAAGAAAGGAGCCTTCACGTGGAATGACCAGGCCCAACAAGCCTTCGAACAACTTAAAATAACCATGAGCTCATGTCCCGTATTGGCCATTCCCGACTTCTCTATACCTTTTGAACTACAATGTGATGCATCCGGGGAGGGAATTGGGGCAGTCCTCATGCAAAAGAAACACCCCCTAGCTTTTGAGAGCGGTAAACTCACCAAAGCAGAGAGACACTACTCTATCTATGATAAAGAGATGCTAGCCATAATGCACGCCTTAGCCAAATTTCGTCAATACCTTGTCTGTGGAAAGTTTAGTGTGAAAACCGATCATAACAGTCTACACTTCTTCTTGAGCCAAAGAGACCTCAATGATAGGCAACAAAAATGGGTGAGCAAAATACAAGCCTATGACTTCAATATAGAATATGTGAAAGGGGTGAATAACAAAGCAGTAGATGCATTATCCCGCAGAGCTTACCTCAATGCCCTTACCAGCATCTCAAGAGACTGGAGGGAAGAAATTCTTAATGAATACAACCAAGATCCACAAACAAGGGGAGTCTTAGGGGGAAACCTACCCAATAAAGACTTTCAAGTTAAGGGAGGCCTCATATTGTATAAAGGAAGGGTATACTTGACCCCTCAAACCAAGTTCAAAAACAAGCTTCTAAAAGAATTCCATGATAACCCCTTGGCGGGACACCAAGGATATTATAAAACTTATAAACACATCAGGGAAAAATATGCATGGAAAGACCAGAAGAGAGACATCCAGAAATATGTACAAGAGTGCCTAACATGTCAACGCAATAAAACATAACTCACTCACCCAGCCGGACTACTTCAACCATTAAGTATCCCCAAACAGAAGTGGGAGAGCATCTCAATGGACTTCATAACAGGATTGCCAAGGACACAAGGTAAAGATAGCATCTTTCTGGTAGTAGATAGACTCACAAAATATGCCCATTTCTTTACGGTCTCCACCGAATACAAAGCCCACCAAATACCAGATTTATTCTTCAAAGAGATTTTCAGACTCCATGGACTTCCCCTGAATATTGTAAGTGATAGAGATAGCAAGTTTATCAATCAATTCTGGCAAGAACTCTTCAGAATGGCAGGAACGACTTTAACCCCTAGTATCAGTTACCACCCTCAAACGGATGGGCAAACTGAAATAGTGAACAAATGGATAGAAGGCTACCAAAGGAATTATGTTATAGGGCAACAGACCGCCTGGATCAAGTGGTTACACCTAGGAGAACATTGCTACAACACGACACACCACATGTCAATCGGGATGAGCCCTTTCCAAGCCTTGTACGGCTATGAGGCCACAAGTTTTGGAGAAATAATAAACCAAGAAAGCAAAGTCCCAAAAGCACAAGATTTCGTTCAACAAAGTAAGGATATCATGAAGACCTTGAAAGAGAATTTACAGCAAGCCCAAAATCAACAAAAGATCTATACAGACAAGAAGCGTATAGAAAGGACTTTTGAGGCCGGAGACTTAGTGTTTTTAAGGCTGCAACCATATAAGCAATCCTCCCTCAAGATGAATGGGGCTGAAAAATTGAAACCACGGTTCTACGGACCCTATAAGGTACTTCGAAGTGTTGGGGAAGTAGCTTATGAAATAGAACTTCCCAAACACAGTAAAATACATAATGTATTCCACGTCAACCGACTCAAAAAGGTTCTCAGGCAACACTTGGCTCCTTGCAGTGAACTACCACCCCTAGATGACGAAGGGAAACTCACCTTGTACCCCGAGATCATTCTAGATACACGGCAAAAAGAGCTCAAGAACAGAACCATTACCGAACACCTGAGTAAATGGAAGAATCTCTCAAATGAGGATGCTACTTGGAAAAAGGAGGAAGACCTAAAGATGCTTGAGGACAAGCAAAATTGAGACTGAGGAACTGGGATAACCCCGCGTTAGCACCTAATGTAAAGTATGGATCAAGTAAATAAGATTATTGTAAATAGAGGAAATACATTTAATATAAGTATTATATTATAGAGGAAATACATTATTTAAAATGTCAATGTTTAATATACACATATAATAAAAGAAGTATTATATTATTATTTTAAATGAGGGAAGTATTATATTATTATTTTAAATGAAGGAAGTATTATATTATTATTTTAAATGAAGGAATTATTATATTATTAATTTAAATATATATAACAACGAAGGAAGTATTATATTTAATATATATTAAAAAGAGCAAACCTTAATATATTATTATATATTTAAAAACTAAAAGGCAAACACTAATAAACCTCCTGATTCCCCCGCACCAAGAGGTGCGACGGTAATCAATTACCACCGCAACCCTTGGTGCGGAAGGAGATCGTGAAGGGTCACAGCCCTTCACGAGGCTCTAAAAGGAAGCAGCCACCACAAGGGAAGAGGAGAGGAGGAGGGGGAGAGCAATCAGGAGCAGACCTTCGCGGACAGCAGGTAAGAGGTAAGGTAGGATATAATAGGATTAATTAGTATATTAATGCAGATTAATATATTAATATATATTTCACTGAGCATTAATTAAGTGTGATAACTAATATATGTTAACATTAACTAATGTATGTTTCATTAAGCATTAAATTAAATATGATAATTAAGATGTTAATATTAAGTAATGTATATTTCATTGAACATTGGTAAGAATATATAAAGGTTAAAACATATGTGCATTAAGGAAGGTAATTAATTAATATACTAATCTGCACAAAAGGAATGATTAAGGAATAAAGATGTTATCAAGGAAGGTGTAATGCATATGTCAACAATGGTAGGATACATTTAATATGTATATATGTTAAAGAACACATTAGGAATACATGTTAACGTAAAATGAAGATTAGGAAATAAAAATAGGACTAAATCATCAAATGCATTATAAATACAAATGTATACCCATGTTGGAGGCTATAGGGAGGAAACTCCATTAGTCTAAGGAAGGGATTATGAAATCCCTAGGGCAGTATATATACTGATTATTAATATGCATATGTAGGGCTTGGTTGATTAAGTTCAACCAAGAGGAGTTGGATCTGGCCGGTCCACTCCGAGGACTTGGGTGATGGGATGCATCACCCAAGGCAAGGAATGACACATGGTCTTCCTTGGAGGGCTTGGGCATAAGAGGTTACACCCAAGATAGGAATCGAGATAACCTTCGATTTCCTAGAGGGCTTGGATGTAAGGAATTACATTCAAGACAGGTGTCGAATTCACCTTCGACTTCCTGGAGGGCTTGGAACCAAGATGGATTCCGAGAAGGCGAGCTTCACAGCTGCCTAAGGACATACTTTGTATGGCATTTGTATCCCTTTTATTAGATTAAAATTATGATTATGTTAATTAAGTGTTTTAAATTTCGATTGCAATTTAGATTACATATATATATAAATGTCTATTGTATTCTAACAGTCTGTTTTGCAAGATAGTGATCCCTGCCTAGTAGGGACATTACATCATGCGAAGGGTATTTTTGATTATGGACTTCTTTACACTAGGAGTCACGATCCTAGACTCAGTGGTTTCACATATTCAGATTGGGCAGGTTCGATTGATGACAGGAAATCAACATTTGGGTATGTGTTTAGTTTGGGATCTGGTGCAATCACATGGACTAGTAAAAAGCAACAGGCAATGGCTCTCTCCTCGACAGAAGCAGAGTATTGACGAGCAATTAAGGCAGCTTGTGATGTAGTTTGGCTTCGCCAGATGCTTGCAGATATGCAAATATCTCAAGCAGGTCCAACTCCCTTGTTCTGTGATAATCAAGGAGTTCTCAAACTTGCCAAAAATCTCGTCTTCCATGAAAGAACCAAGCATGTGGAAACACGTTATCATTTTATTCAGAAGCTTGTTGAAGACGGATCAGTTTCAACTGCGGATCAAACTGCAGACATTCTCAGCAAGTCTCTCAGCCTAGATAAGTTTGCTAAATTCAGGGGGCATCTTGGTGTTGTTGACAGATTGACCATTAAGGGAGGGTATTAGAATATGTTATATTCTTATTATTAATGGTCAATTATGTAAATATCTTGTAATATTAGATTCTTTCTATTTTTACGATTGTTTCTTATTTAGAAACATCGTCCTTGTAAGATCTTTCGATCTTTGTAAATAAATCATTCAAGTTTTTACCAATTACTTGTTCGTAATACATTTAAGGGCCATGAATTCAGATCGCTCATTAGTTTTGATTGGAATTGGGTTTGAATTTGGCTAAGTCAGGTCGCTTTTGAAGGGTCAGCATTCTATGTTTGCACTTTGGAGATCAATCATTGACCCCCCAAATGTGCACCTTAAGCTTCCAAGCCCAATCATTGCCACCTTGAAAGTGCACCTTAAGCACTTTAATCACTTCCTTGCCCTGGTTTCGTACAGCAGTACTTTTGAATGGAAATCATCATTGTGTGATAAGGACGTTGCTAAGACTATATCACATGAAAGGAAGATCGGCTACTTCAAGTCCAATCCATGAACTTAAAGTCTTTGCCCTCCCCAATCAGCAAATTAAGGATTTTATTTGCTGAGCAAGAAAAGCAAGCTGGGCGATTGCATTCCAAATCAGTGAAAAGGCACTTCCTTTGAGGGTCTAAAAGTGTGCCTTAAGGATTAAGTTACTTCCTTTGACCCCCCAAAAGTGCTCCTTAAGGATTGAGTGATTTCCTTTGACCCCCTAGAAGTGTGCCTTAAGGATTAAGTTACTTCCTTTGACCCCCCATAAGTGCGCCTTAAGGATTAAATTACTTCCTTGGACCCCCCAAAAGTGCACCTTAAGGATTGGAGTACTTCCTTTGACCCCCCAAATGTGCAACTTAAGGATTGGAGAACTTCCTTTGCCCAGCCAAGCCATTGACAGCATTTCCTTTGCCCAGCCAAGGCAATGACAGCTCTTCGTTTGCCCTATGAGATCCACCGACTTCCTTTGCCACCTGAAACCAATGCAAATCAGGCCTCTCTCAGACCTGAAACCTTTCAAATCAGGCATATGAAAAGCAAGAAATCAGACATAAATCAGGCCCAAGACACAAAATCCAGAAAATTCATTTCCAGATTTAGAGAAATCAGACATAAACCAGGCCTGAGACACAAAATCAGACACAAAATCAGACTTAAAATCAGATGTTTCCATCAAAAAATTCATTTCCAGATTTAGAGAAGGTAGTGGAAAGCTTGATCAAGTACTTTTTACAATGTTTTGATTCAAGTTATGGTTGTTTCCAAGTTTGATGCAAGTAGGATGAGCATGCAAAGGAATGTGACAACATGAGGACTCATCAACTCACATACAACATCAAGATTTCACCACATAAGCAAAGACAAGAGGCCAAGGATGACATTGCAGCACTTCAAGCCTCAAGCTCGTGCAAGGCAGCTGATGGGATCATCATCACAGACTATCGGGCAAGAGTAGGAGTCATCTACATCAAAGGAAGCACAAGAAGACTCCAGGCACAATGAAGATCAATGCATTCAAGGCAAGAAGGAACGGTCAAGTATAAGCAAGACAAGGTCTACATCAAATGCAACACTAAGGCGGAATTCCCAAAAAAGAGTTTAAGGGTGAAATGATCAAGAAGAGATATGCCTCATTCATTCACACTTGTGATGAGTTACAAAGAACAAGCTGAGGTGGTGCCTAGTCATCATTTATCCAATCACATCATTTCAAGTTAAGGCATCCAGATTCAATGCACCTACCACACATGAGCACAAAGTCCAATGCACCTACTGTCGTCATCTATTGGTTGAATTTTCAAGAAAGGACATGTGTCCCATCGAATGTAATTTTATCATTTGGTCAAGCATTAAATGTTTTGTAATGGGTGTAACAAACCCTAATTAGGGTTTATATCTTTCAATCTTGGCCATTGATTGTGAATCAATCTGAGCCACTCAATTGTAATGAGAGCACTATAAAAGCCTCCACTCTTTCATTTGTAAAGCAAGATAGTTAATAGAGAATAGTTAATAGTTCAGTACTAGATAGCAGTTAGAGTAGAGTAGGAGAAGGCAAAGATTGTTGCCAAGACATTGTTGTATGAAGCATATCAATTTCATTGAAGATATAGTGGACTTTATGTGTCGATTCAACAATTTGCATGATCTCTACTTCTCATTTGATTTTCATGTTGTTTAGATAAATGGAAAAACTTTGTGTATGATCAATGGTGAAATTTGTACATCCATACTACTAACACCTTGTTCATTGTAAAGTGCCTTGCGTAGTCAACTGGATCCATCTTATCCAAGCTTAACTTCAATTGCTACTTCTTCATTGATATGCTTCACCTTTAAGGTATCTATGCTTGTGGTGGTGATTTGAAAATCATAAAGCTATCCCTAGGAGATTGCACTAACCTTGTGGAGATATTCATTGCATGTCAAAGCAAATCTTAGTTGAATTTCATCAAAGATCGTCCATTGCTCTTACATTCCTATAGTTAGATTAGCTTCCTAAAACCTCATCCTTTTTTCCTTTTTTTTCAAATTAAGTTAATTTCCACGTTTCAACAACATTCAAAGAATTCAAGCATTCAATGCAAATCCACCTTGTGATTCCAGCAATATCACATCAAACAACCGAGTCTATCCAAGAGCGTGTCATGACCTGACATTCAAAACCTTGGAGTCATCCCACTTGATCACGCAGCTTAGCATTTGGGAAGTCTTTGTTCAAGAGAGGATAGAATACTTAGTATTTTAAACTGTATTGCATAGTGCGTAAAAACACCATCAATAATAGCTTTATTGTCATGTGTATGTTGATGTTTCATGTGGGCAAAAAATAAAAAAGAATTTGAGGGTGGCTATTACATAAAAGAGTCCCATTGAATTAATCACAAATGCAATGGCTTCCCTTAAACTCTTCCTTTAGTTTTCTTGCCCTCATAGCTGGAAAGTAGAACTTCATCTCTCATTGCAATTCTTCTTTACTTGACCAAAAAAATTGACATTTTGGCCAACAACTCGAGCAAGGTAGTGTGAATGTTATTGCAATTTCCAATTTAATAAACAAGTTAAATGTTTGATGGTGTATTTAAAGTTTTGGTATTATGACTATGACAATAATATTTTCCTTTCGTTTGCTGCAGGTATGGAGGATGAACATGTATCGATTTCAATGTCATCTCCTTTCTTTTGAATGATGTATATATAGTAAGGTAGTCATGATCAAGTGGCACCTTGATCGGACATGTCTTTTAGACATGTCAGACCAAGATGTCACTTGGTCGTGACTCTTACAAACATCAACTGATCCACTTGGTGATAACTAATCGGTGCTAGTGTAAATGATAACAGATCTATAAACATACCCGATATTGAATCGGTATCATTGTAAATGATAACAGATCTATAAACATACCCGATAATGAATCGATATCATTGTAAATGATAACAGATCGATAAACACACCCGATGGTGAATCGGTGTCAAAGTAAACAAGCTCGATAACTAATTGTATTTAATACGCTATCAGATTAATGCCCCGATAGTATATTAATGCCGATTCATAAATGAATTGACATTAATATGCTATCGGGTTACTAGCCCAATAGCATTTAGATCAACGCTTAACTATGTTAAGCAAGTCGTCGATCTAATCCATCTTTATCCAATGTCAATATCATAATTATGACCAATGTTATAGTCTGATAAACATAAAGCATGAATCGGATAATCTAATAGCATAGATGAGTAAGCCAATAACAGAATAGAGGAGATTAATGAGTTAGGAGAGTCTTATCTTGCAGAAGCTACTAATGCATTAACACTCCCTCTTAGCTTTGGAAGATAGATAAAGTAACCTGCATCACATTTCTTTTCCATAATGTCAGTCTCCAAGAATATATATCATCTATACATATGATATGGAGTACCATCAGGACATAAGATACAAATATAAAACATCACTCTAAGTATGTGACATAGAGTATCACCTATCCATGTGATAAAAAAAAATCATCATTTTATTATGACAAGATATCACCTGAACACGTGATATCAATATTGCCTAAACACGCAATACTAAAGATAAACATATGAGGATGGTTAAATTCTCATCTTATCCAGGTTGTGATACATGCACAAACATTTTATACAAATGTTTTATCACAACACCATCATGGCACATCCATGACATACCAGAGATCCAACATGATAACTGGTTTGAGAATCATAAGATTGTCACCTTATGATGTCTGCATACAAGTGTTCATAATCTGAGAGATCGTCACCTCTTAGATATGAACACAGGGGGTAAAACCCAGAATGTCTCAACATGACAAAAGAAGTTTACACATTAAACATCTTATTTACAAAGCAAATTACCTTTCTATCATACCTAAACCCTTTCTAAAGTGATCAACCTTCACTCTGGAAAGTGGTTTGGTCATAATATCTGCAGTCTGATCTCCTATACTAACATATTCCAATTTGATCACATTTTTGTCTACCATGTCTCGTACATAATGGTATGGGATCTCAATATGTTTGGATCTATCATGGAACACTGGATTCGCTGAAAGTTTTATGCAACTTTGATTGTCGCAATGGATGATAGTAGGTTTCATAGGATCACCAAACAATCCCACAAGTAACTTTCTTAGCCACACTGCTTTTCGGGCAGCCATGGAGGCTGCAATGTATTCAGCCTCGGTGGAACTTTGCGCTACAAAAGACTGCTTTCTGCTGATCCAGGATATCATGGCTGATCCCAAATTGAAGCAGCACCCAGAGGTGCTTTTCCGGTCAGTCACACTTCCAACCCAATCTGAATCTGTGAATCCGTGTAGATTAAGATCAACCTTCTCATACTTGAGACCAAGATTTAAGGTGCCTTGTAAATATCTCATAAAGTGTTTTACTGCAACCAAGTGTATCTCCTTTGGCTCACACATAAATTGACTCAAAGCATTTACTGCATAGCAGATATCTAGCCTTGTATTTACCAGATACATAAGAGACCCAATCATTTGCCTGTATAGAGTGGAGTCAATAGAAGGTGATTCTGCTGCTGCTTCTTTAAGTTTATGAAGATTGGTTTCCATTGGAGCGGTCATGGATTTGCAGTTTAGCATTCCAAATCTCTTCAGGATGTCCAAGGTATACTTGCCTTGGTTTAGAACAATGTTATCAGAATTCTGCCATACTTCCAACCCTAGGAAATAATGAAGGAATCCCAAGTCCTTCATATCAAATTCTTTGGATAGCTCTTTCTTGCATTGATCTATAAGGTGATCTTCTCCTGTGATTAATAAGTCATCAACATATAAAATCAATATTAGCATATTACCTTTATTTTGTTTATAGTAGAGATTAGGATCTGCATCATTTTTAGAGAAGCCTAGTTTTGATAGATATGTGTCAATTCTTTCATACCAGGCCTTGGGAGCCTGTTTAAGCCCATTTAGAGCTTTCTTGAGTCTACACACATGAGACTCTGCATGATAAATCTCAAACCCTTCAGGTTACTATAGGTATACTTCTTCAGATATCTCTCCATTAAAAAAAGTTGTCTTTACATCCATTTGATGTACCTTCCATCCCTTTGCTGCTGCAATGGCTAGCACAGTCCTTACTAAGGTATATCTGGCTACAAGAGCAAATGTTTCTTCATAGTCTATTCCTTCCTTTTGAGAGAACCCTCTGGCTACAAATCTTGCCTTATGTTTTTCAATACTGCCATCTGCTGCATGTTTGATCTTAAAAAGCCATTTAGAAGAAACAACAGATTTCTTAGTTGGCCTAGGAACAATCTCTCATACATCATTTTTCATTATGGATTGATACTCTTCAGACATAGCATCCTTCCATACTTGATGTTTAATGGCATCTATTACATTGTCAGGTTCGTTTTTAGATAGATCATTCATAAGAGCAACATAGCTAGTAAATTTATTAGGCTTTTTGCTTTCTTTGAAGGTTCCTGAAGGAGCAGCAAACCTCTAAGCTTCTTCTACTGTTTTGGTGGCTCATAGTGGTTTTTTCTTGAGATTTCTAGGTGAGTGTTCATTTTCATTTTCATTTTCAGTTTCATTTAGATTCTCTCTCTGAAACTCAGGAGCAGGATCTTCATCTAAGTTAGAGGTAGGGACATAGATTTCAGGTTTTATGAAGCTCTGAGCTCTTTTGAAGGCTAGGTCCTCCTCAAAGATTACATCCCTACTTAGTTCAATATTTCTTTGACCAGGTACATAGATTTTGTAGGCTTTGGAGGTTTCACTATATCCTACAAGCAATCCTCGTTTTCCAAAAGGCTCTAGTTTTAGTCTTTTTTCTTTAGGTACATGGATATAGACAAGACATCCAAATATCCTAAGGTCGCTGATATCTGACTTAATTTTAGTGAATACTTCCTCAGGAGTTTTGTCTTCAAGATGGGAGTGAGGGCATCTATTCTGTATATATACAGCGGTGCTGGACGCTTCTGCCCAGAGATTTGTGTTAAGGTTTTGATCTAGAATCATGGCCTTGGCAGCTTCGACTATAGTCCTATTTTTCCTTTCAGCTACCCCATTTTGTTGGGGGTTACAAGGTATAGTGAGCTCCCTCTTAATCCCATTATCTCTACAAAATTCTTTAAATGAATCTGATGTGTATTCTCCCCCATTATCGGTTCTTAGGGTTTTAACTTTGTTTCCTGAGTGGTTTTCAATTAGTGATTTAAATTCTTTAAACCTAGAGAGGATCTCTTCTGATTCTTTACTTTTCAGAAAGTAGATCCAAGTCTTCCTAGAGTAGTCATCAACAAATATTACATAATACAAGAATCCCCCTAAAGAGGATACGGACATAGGTCCACATACATCAGAATGAACTAACTCTAGAATTTTACTAGTTTTCCTAGTACTATTTTGGAATGTACCTTGGGTATTTTTACCTAGGCCACATCCTTTGCATGCCCCTAAATGATCTTGCTTTAACTTGGGTAGACCTGTGACAAGGTTTCCCATGGAAAGATAAAGCCCTAAAATTCTGATGGCCTAATCTTCTATGCCAAACTTCATTTGCATTAGTGGCTTCATGGATTAGGGCTAGGTTGGGTTTCGTGCACAGCTCATACAAATAGCCCTGTCTCTGTCTTTTTGCCTTCTTGATGGAAGAGTTCTTTGGCCAAGCTAATACTCTGTTGTCCATGAATGTCACTCTGTATCCGTTATCTTCCAATGCCGATATAGATACAAGATTCCTTTTGATGTCGGGGACATATAGTACTCCTTCGAGCCGCAAGGATATGCATGTCTTCAATTTGATGGTGCATGTTCCTATTCCTCTGACTGGATGTGTGGAGTCATCTCCGATGGTTACGTCCTCATCACTCTCCTCTGTCATGGAGTCAAGTACTTCTCTAAACCCTATGATGTGCCTGGATGAACCACTGTCAATCACCCATGAGTTGATCTTGTTAGAAGCTTGGCTTGTGAGTGCTGAGATGAATGTCACTCTGTATCCGTTATCTTCCAAAGCCGATATAGAGACTAGATTCCTTTTGATGTCGAGGACATATAGTACTCCTTCAAGCCGCAAGGATATGCATGTCTTCAATTTGATGGTGCAGGTTCCTATTCCTCTGACTGGATGTGTGGAGTCATCTCCAATGGTTACGTCCTCATCACTCTCCTCTGTCATGGAGTCAAGTACTTCTCTAAACCCTGTGATGTGTCTGGATGAACCACTGTCAATCACCCATGAGTTGATCTTGTTAGAAGCTTGTCTTGTGAGTGCTGAGTAGAATACATATTTTCCAGAGTCATCTTCCCTTTAGTCTTTCCTGCTTTGGCAAATGTAGCATGTTTCTTGGTTCTTTCCGGGCACTTTGCAACATAGTGTCCGAACTAATCACATCTGTAACATTGAATGTGAGATAAGTCCTTCTTTGAAGTATTCTTGCCTTGACGACCTTTTCTCTTTCTAAATTGCCTTTTCTTGTTTTGCTTAGTGGAGTTAGTGTTTAGGACTTGTAGGTCTTCATCTATATTCTTATGTTTCATTCCCATTTTGTTCAATCTTGATTCTTCTTGGAGACAATCATCCCTTAATCTTTCAAACTTAGGATACTTGGACCTTGCACTGATGCCTTGGATGAATGTGCTCCATCCACTAGGCAACCCATCTAGAGCAATGAGTGTTAACTCTTTGCTTTGGATCTCGCAATCCAGAGTTGCTAGTTCATCTCTTAGAATTGATATCCGCATAAAGTAGGTGTTGATTGTCTCCCCCTTGTTCAGGGTGATATGATTTATTTCTCGTTTTAATGCTAGAGTTCAACTTGCATTTGATATCTCAAATGTGCTTTCAAGTGCTCTGAACATTTTATAGGTTGTCTGATGTTTTCTTATGATGGGCATTATGTTGTTTCTCACCCCATCAACTATTATTTTTATTGCCTTTTCATTTCCCTCAATCCATGTTGTTTTGTCAAGTTCATTTTCAGGTTGGTCATTTTTAGTTTGAACAAATGAATCCACTTTGTTCTCCTTTAAGATCATCTGAATTCTGAATTTCCAGGCTGAAAAATCATCGCCACCTCCGAGTCTATCTTTGAATCTGATAGCGCTGGCCATTGGAGAAATGTGATGTAGTATATAACCTTGTTCTTAAATTTGTTTCACGAAATTGAATAGCCTCAAGTTCGATCAACTTGGCTCTGATACCATGTAAATGTTATTGCAATTTCCAATTTAATAAACAAGTTATATGTTTGATGGTGTATTTAAAGTTTTGGTATTATGACTATGACAATAATATTTTCCTTTCGTTTGCTGCAGGTATGGAGGATGAACATGTATCGATTTCAATGTCAGAGGATGAACATGTATCGATTTCAATGTCATCTCCTTTCTTTTAAATGATGTATATATAGTAAGGTAGTCACGATCAAGCGGCACCTTGATCGGACATGTCTTTTAGACATGTCCGACCAAGATGTCACTTGGTCGTGACTCTTACAAACATCAACTGATCCACTCGGTGATAACTAATTGGTGCTAGTGTAAATGATAACAGATCTATAAACATACCCGATATTGAATCAGTATCATTGTAAATGATAACAGATCTATAAACATACCCGATAATGAATCGGTATCATTGTAAATGATAACAGATCGATAAACACACCCGATAGTGAATCGGTGTCAAAGTAAACAAGCCCGATAACTAATTGTATTTCATATGCTATCAGATTAATACCCCAATAGTATATTAATGCCGATTCATAAATGAATCGACATTAATATGCTATGAGGTTACGAGCCCGATAGTATTTAGATCGACGCTTAACTATGTTAAGCAAGTCGTCGATCTAATCCATCTTTATCCAATGTCAATATCATAATTATGATCAATGTTATAGTCTGATAAACATAAAGCATGAATCAGATAATCTAATAGCATAGATGAGTAAGCCAATAACAGAATAGAGGAGATTAATGATTTAGGAGAGTCTTATCTTGCAGAAGCTACTAATGCATTAACAGGTGGTATTTGAGGCAAATAATACCTCCTCTCTTATTAAACTCACGAATATTGCAAGTCGTTGTGCCCTTAATCACATCCAGGTCATTTAAACCTTGTATAATACCATGCACATTGTAAAGAATTACACATTGGAAAAAAAGAGCAGTGAGGTTTTAAAATAGGAAAGGAAAAACAAAATTAAAAAAACATGCAAATGCCTATCAAGTCACACATCAACTGTTGAAAATCCTTTTCCTCACCCAAAAGTCACTTCATACAGCAGAGATTCAAATTTCTTAAGGCAAAAAATCACCAAAAAAATAGACTTTAGGGGTTTTATTCTAATTTTTCAGTAGGCAAGTTTGTTTATGTAATTCACTGAGTTTAAACAAGCTTTTATGTACAAAAATAATCAATAGCTTACAAATTTTTTGGCAAACTCAGTTTGCAAGTACTCATTGAGTTTTAAAACACTGGCTCTTCCACCCATCTTTTTAAGAGAGGGTAGGTAGATTAAGGCAACCTAATTAGTTTAGGCATATTATTTATTTGCAATTCATGATCCTACACATGTACAAAGTCGGCAATGACGACTAGATAATGTCTTGTTTGAAACTAGCAAAGTCATTATTAGTCATGTGCTTGACCAAAGTTTAAGTTTAATTAAGCTACAACCATCATTAATTTTTGGTCAGTGCTGATTGTTTGGAAATGGTTATCTCAACTGCCACATCAGTCACCCTCTTGTGTATCAATAATATCACAAAGAATAAATCTTTAACTGCAAAACAAGGCCTCCAAATCACAAAAATCCATGAAACAAAAGCCCATGCAATTTGAACAGATTAAAGGCCTATATAATTCAGTTTTAATTGATTTGTCTCCTATGCTTGTGACATTTTAAATTGTAAGCATGCCCTGGGAAGCTGTACAAGGTAGTCATTGAAAAATTGGCACCCAATATCTCAAGAAAGCATGAACTCATTTAGAGGTTAAAAAGGTTAGATTTACCTTTAAAATGCCCATTTCATTCCAACTATTAATTATTCCATCCATGTATGAGTAACTGACAAAGAAGCAAACAATGCCATCAGGCACAGTAGCTACCATCTCTAACAGAAGACGTCCGTAATTCCTTACAACACCAGGATCACTACGCATATCAAATTTGGTACTCAAGGGCAAGTGATCACTGAATTTCAAAAGTAAGATTTTATGTCAGAATAAATGTCATCCCATCTCTATTACAAAATCCCAAAAAAATTAAATTGAAGATATAAGAATTGTTATACATCAATGCAAAACAAATGTCTGTGAAACAAATAATATCCCAGTTTCCTAAGAGAAAAGAGTTAAATGAAATTTTAGTTTTCACAATACAAACTCAAATACTTACCAATTGTTATTAAAATATTTAAAGGTAAATTTTATCTCAGTTCCATGAAGGAAAGCATTAAATGCAAATTAAGCTTTCAGAGTACAACCTTGAAATTATCTATAGCTATAATATATAACACTAACCACAGTTTACAACTCAGCAAAAAAGTCATACAAAAAAACTTCACACAGGAAGGATTTGATAAATAATTCAAATGACCAATGACATTGGATCAAAAATCATAACTTTAATTGAAAGGTTCGCGCTTCCTCAAAAATAAAGACACTAAACTAAGATTGTGTTTTAGCTTTAGAGATTTGAAGAGGCACAGTCGTCATTACCATACAGTTCCCTGGATAATCAGTTAACATGACTTTAAGGATGTCCAGAATTTTTAATCACAAGAAGTCGTTTGTTTCTACTAAATCTTGTGTTTCATAAGGGGCATGTGTTTCGCTGCAAACAAATAATCTCTTATCTCTCACGGTGTTAACACACTGATCAACATAACTAGTGGCTACTAGCCTACCATTGGTGTTAGGGATGATAAACTAGCCAACTCAGAAAAAAAGCAGCCAAAGAAAGCACATACACATTGGTTTTGAAAGTGTGAGGCAATTGTTGCATCTAAAATGATTGAAATTTTCGATATTAAATAAGAGATTACACAAGTCTTTCCATAATGGATAAGATCGACAACTAAGAAAAACAAACTTAACAAAAGAATAAAAGAATGTTTCTAAATACTATCCGAATGATATAATTGACCATTATAAACTAAATATAACAATATTATTTCAATACCCTCCCTTAATGGTCAATCTACTAGCTAGACCAAGTTTGTCCCGAAATTTTACAAATTCGTCTAGATTCAAGGACTTGGTAAGAATGTTTACAGTCTAATCCTCAATTAGAACATACTACAACATCATTGATCCATCTTCTACAAGTTGTCATATGAAATGACAATGAAGCTCCACATGTTTTGTACACTCGTGGAAGACTTGATTTTTGGCAAGCTTTAGCACCCCATGATTGTCACAAAACAAGGGTGAAGGACTTACTTGAGTTATTTGCATGTTAGAAAGCATCCTCCTAAGCCAGACTGCCTCACATGCTGCTTTGACAGTTCCCAAATACTCTGACTCTATTGAGGAAAGAGCTATTACCTGCTGCTTCTTACTAGACCATGTGACTATACCCATACCAAGACTGAAAATACATCTAGAAGTAAACATCCTGTCATCAACAAAACTTTCCCAATCTGAATCTGTGAACCTAACCAGCCTAGGATCTTTACTTCTACAATAGAGAATGTCAAATGTCAAGTGTCCCTTTCAAATATCTCAATACCCGCTTCACTGCAACCCAATGTACTGACTTAGGGGCTGTCATGAAATGAGAAATGTACCTCGCAGCATAACTCAAATCAGGTTTAGTGATTGTAAGATAGATAAGGCTGCCCACTAGTTGCCTAAAACTTGACTTATTGATCACCTTTGAGTCTGATTTAACTGAAAGTTTCAGCCCCTTTCTCTGTAGGTGTAGACGAGATTTTGCAATTCGTCATTCTGAACTTGTCTAGCAAGCTTCTAGCATATTTAGACCGAGAAATAAAAATACCAAGACCATCTACCAAACCTCTATACCCAGGCAATAATGAAGAAGGCCTGAGTCTGTCATGGTAATAGGCCTTGCCAATTCTGACCTCGAAATGCTGATTAGAGGCTCAAAAAATATCGTCAAACACTTTGCATACAACCTCTTTCCTTGCTGTTTCTATGTTTCAGTCCGATAATGATTGCTTGAAATGATGTCAAATGTGATCTAAATGTTTTCAAATGGTTACTAAGATGTCTAGGCAAAGAACCATAATGCAAATGCAAATCTTTTTGTCTTTTTGAAAGCATATAGATGAGCAACACAATGTAAATATGCACCTACAGCAGCTAGACATTAATACAAACAGTTGGCATGCAAACTAAATATGAGAGAGACAACTCTTGACATTCAAACTCCTTGTGACTACAATGATATTAGAATGCAATGAGATTGCTTACAAACTGAAATGACAAGCAAAAGGCCAAGACTCTTGGCTTACAATGTTGTATCCAATGCAAGTACCAAACTGATATGAATGTGCATCTTCAGCTGCTTAAGAACAGAGACTAATACAACTGAAAAATGATGCCAACTACACAAGAAAAACATGAAAGAACCTGATGTAAAGAAGTTTTTATGATTGATGAAGATGTGGCAGATCCTTGTGCAAAGAATGAAGTGTCTTTGAAGCCAAATCATGCCTCTCATGCAGCCGCCCCTGTTCTAGCATGAACTTCTGATATAAAGTCATAGCAGCAATAATAAAGATCTTCAACAATGTCTTCTTTCAATGTATTTAAATCTGCAAAAGATATTCTCTGAAAACCCTTTGAAGATTCTAAAAGAAATGTAAATCTTATCCAATGTAGCACCAACTAGACCTCTGTATGAAGCCCACAGTCAGGCAATGATTCAGCTGTTCTTTCACAGCCTCAAGATTGCATAAACACTGAAGAGATTTCGATCTCCAATGCTGAAGTTGCCTGAAACCCTAGGTCTCAATGCACAACACCCAAAAGCAAAGACAAATGATCATCAATAATGAGTTTGATTTGCTTTTTGAAACCTTTTATATCCTCTCAACTCTTAAATGCCTTTAATTCCCTTTTGACATCCAATTTAGGGTTTTAATAAAACTTTATAATAACTTTTCAAAAGGGCCGATCCCTTCATTTGGTGCAAAACAAAATAATATAAAGCATATATATTAATTATCACTTATATCTCCCTCGAAATTGGTACTTCATATTATTCCTCATATGCACTTTATAATTTGACTTTATTATCATTAAATGTCCTTTTATAATAAAGTCACATAAAGTCATTAAATGCTCTCACTTTATAATTTGACTTTATGATATTAAATCCCCTTTAATTATAAAGTCACATGAAGTCAATATGATATTCCCTTAAAATAATTAATTATTATTAAAGTAACACTTTAATAATAATTAAACATCATAACTCCATTAATAACCATTATTTAATGATTCTGACTTCATCGCTGGTTAGCCCACTGCTCCCACTGTCGATATGGATGCCTTACTAAAAATAGTAAGGGTCCCTCTCTAACATCCACTGACTTAAATAGTAAGTCCCTCAAAACGGAACCAAAAACCTCTAAATATCACTGCCTCAGAACAAATGAAAAATCTGGTAAGATAAACACTTACAACGGCCACCTGAAGAGCTCCAAAACTCCCAAACTAGACCCTTGAATCCACCATACTAGCCTACAAGGGTCAAACTAATAGGCTAATCCCTCGAACTTCGATGCTCACGAAAATGGGGACATTACGGTCATATCAAAAGCCTAACACAAATTCCATTTGATCTGCTCAAACAAATGTGCCCCATTACATAATGATAATATCATCCACATAAATGACAAGAAAAATGATATCATTACCTATGGTTTTGATATAAAAATAAGGATATGAAAGACTTCTCTAAAACTCATGGTCATTCAAATACCTATCAATCTTTATGTACCATGCCCAAGGTACCTGTTTCAAGCCATAAAGAGTCGTCGCCAATCTACATACCTGATGCTCTTTTCCTGCAACTTGAAATCCCTAAGGTCACAACTCTTATTATTTTAAAATTATTATTTAATAATTTAATTGGTTGTGTATGATTCTAATATTTTAATTAATATATTTATTGATTTTTTCTTTAAATTCTAAATTTAACCAAATAAGGAATTATATTAATAATTAAATATATAAATATTATTACAAGATTTTACTAATATATATATATATATATATATATAACTAAAAATAATTATAAAAAACTATTCATATATTAGAAATAGTATTAAAAGTTATCTTTTTATAATGGAAAAAGCTAAATTTTATGAAGAAAGGCTATCGAATATTGTAAGGAAAGCTAAAATTTAATAAGGGGAAAAAAAAAATTTTAATAAAACTTAGCTTCTAAGAAAAGTTCAAAACATGCAAAAAATTAGTGATTGCTTAAAAAAAAAACTAAAAAGAAGCACTTCCTTATTTTCCACATAAGTGTAGCTATGAGTTTGCAAAGATCATTAAGGAGGGAGATCTATTTGTTTGAAGGCAAATAAAGTGAAATTTTATGCAGTAAAGCATGCATAAGAACTATGCATGAGAAAGACTTTGTTTTCTTTTAAAACTAAGAGTACATGGTTATGTTAGAGGCTGTTCAATAAAGTGAACAGCAACTTTAGTTGCTGAAATAAAAAGAAGCGATCTTTTAAAGGAGACAGTGATATAGCATGAAAAAATAAAACATTTCCGTCTTCTTAAACTCACATCTCATGCTGTGGGTTTGGATTTCATGCCATGGGCTAGAAATGGAAATCAACTCGGACCTCCAAAACAATTAGAAAATTCAGACGGAGAGATAGTTTTATCATTTATTGGGTTGGGAAAATTCTCTTTTCTGTACTCCAAGGAAAATAGCAGGTATGTAATCCATCCCATGTTTGTGTAAAAACTTTTACTAATTACTTGAATTATTTCATTGGGTTTAGCCCTCTTATAGAATAAACTACTACTCAATCCATGTCGTAGCAACTTCTTCAGTTCACCTAATTCAAGTCAATGATTCTTAAATTTCCTGAAAAATGCTTAGTTTCCAATGTTATGAAATCGAAGCATGATTTTGTTGGTAAATCTTTACTCATTCTAAAATCTTTTTTTCAGCGTTTATGGTATGGTTTAGGCTATGGATTTGGCTCAGTCGTAATATTCCATTGCTGCAAGCTTTGATCTCTTTTTCACCTCAACCTGTTTGCATGCCTTACCTAGATCCTCGAGTTTTTATATCAAGCAAATCTTATACCATATAGATCGGCGCTGTAGGTAGGCATCTAAAGCGATTTATTCAATTTTTAAAACCCATCAGTATTCTTGTTTCCTTATCTAGCTTCAGTTTCTCTTAAAAAGAAAAACTACAGTCCTTAGGCGTCCAACGTTGATATTTTCAAATTCTAAAGTATAATGCTTCTATGCCTTGATATAGTACTTGTCATAGGAGTTCTTTGTCTAGTATGAAAAGAGAGAATTTTTTAGATACCTGATTTATGTATCTACAAAATAAAAATGAGGAAGTCCTGATTTTTTTTTATTTTTGTATCTCTGTGAATCTGTTCCTTGGAATACATTCCTTGTGCAATCCCTGCAATCTTTCATATGATTTACTTATGATTCCATATCGGATCAATGTGCCAATCTTGAGCTTCTACCTTTAGGTCTACCCTCAGTAGTTTGTGTCTCCTTACTTTGTATACAATCTCCAACATTAGTCTGTCTTGTCCGTATTATTACATTTTGCCTATGGTATGTGAATAATGGAATGCCTTGTTGAATCCATGCTTTCTGCATTATGGGCATGTATATCATGTAGGTAGTGCTTACAATATGCAAACCAAGGTGCATGGTTAACTTTGATAATTCTTATACTTCCGCTATTAATTATCTCAAGGCCATGATAGGTCATATTATTGCATGACAAAGAAGCGGTTAATAAGTGAGATATTTGATAGTTATTGCTTGTTTTTTTAAAAAGCTAATGACTTTCTACATGTCCCGAACTAGATAAGAATAGAACAATGATAATTTTCTTAGTGGATTAAAATATTAACTTACTGTAGTAAAGAGGAAATAAACAATAGAAATGGGATTATTTCTTAGATTAATGTTTTAATAGTATTTGTTAACAAGAATTGATAAATATAGTCTTTGATCAAATTCTTTTATCATTTGGAAAAATTACAAATTGTAAAGAAATATATTATTCTTCTACTATACTATTTAATCAAATTCAAGTTGACTTAAGAAGGGCTACAGTGTCATCATCATTAATCATTTATATGCAGAATTCATATAAGCACTATTCAGTAGAATGTTGAACCCTATCAATTTAGTTGGTCAATCTATCTATTCTATTGTGTTATTAGCATTGTATACCTTAGAGATGCATATGATAGTATGCATAGTATACAGTGAACCATAAGGACACGTCTCCCCCACCCCCCCCCCCCCCCCCCCGAGCCCCATGTCTCCGAGACGGGGATGTCTTCTATTATACTATTTAATCAAATTCAAGTTGACTCAAGAAGGGCTACAGTGTCATCATCATTAATCATTTATATGCAAAATTCATATAAGCACTATTCAGTAGAATGTTGAACCCTATCAATTTAGTTGGTCAATCTATCTATTCTATTGTGTTATTAGCATTGTATACCTTAGAGATGCATATGATAGTATGCATTGTATACAGTGAACCATAAGGACACGTCCCCCACCCCGAGCCCCATGTCTCCGAGACGGGGACGTCTTCAGGACATGCAGACATCGCCGCCGGAGACGCAAAGACATCTTGATGTCTCCAAGGAGTCTTGGAGACATCTCAACGTCTCCAAGACTCCTTGGAGATGTCCAAGCCTCCCTCGAGGGTCGGGGAGATTCACAAAAGTCTCCCATCAGACAGCGTTGAAAAGTGCTTTAAATTTATTAAAAAAATATTTTAAGAGATTTTTGGGGGTTTGTGGGTAACCCTAATTTAACATGGGCCCCACCCATGCCCTGTATGCATTACAAAACCCCCTAGAATTATTGATCACTCACATTTGTATTTCTGATTTTTTTTTACCAACTAGGTGAAGAGAAAAAACTATAAAAAAAAAGTGATTGAAGGAGTGAAAAGAGTGAGGCAAGTGTAAGAGAGTGACAAGGAGTAAGAAGAGGAGGAAGAGGATTCTACAGAATTTTGAAGAGATTTTTCAAGCACAAGGTAGGTTATTTCTTGTTTTTTGTTTGTTTCATTTTCTGATTTCCAATTTTTTTTGTTGTTTAAACTTGTTTTTTCTTGGTTTCATTTCAAAATCAGATTTGATGTTGAATACTAGGGGCAAAATGATGAATGATTCAACATCAAATTTTAAAATTTAAATTTTGTTTTCAAATTTGAAATTTGTTAAACTACACTGAAACAACATGCTTATTGAATTTATTTTTATTTTTATTTTGTGAAATGCAGTGTCACTATCACAATGAGCTCTCATGACATGAGTGAGGATGAGATGGAAATCCATTCTCATAGTGGAAATGATTCAGAATATGAACCTGAGGCTGAGGGGGTTGACCATGGGGCTGATCCTGGAGCCCAATCTAGTTCCATGGCAAGTGCAGCAGCTACTACAGATTGCCCTTCCGAGTTATTGGCACAGTATGCTAAGGGTCCTTATAATCCTAAATCTCCTCTAAAACAGTTTGCATCAAAAATAGCAGGCACATCAGGGACAGGTGGTGGCACAAGGAAGTGCCAATGCAACATTTGTGGTCTTGCATGGTTTGGCAGCATAACTAGAGTCAATGCACTATTTCTTTTTGGGAGAGGAAAAGGTGTAGATCTGTGTCGCTTTTTAGAAGATCCTAAAAACATTCAATATAAAATTGAGATCAACAAGCTTTGAGGCATTCCTGATGGCAATGCAGTTGCAATTCTTACTACTATGTTTGGTAGGGCATAGCTTCAGCAGGGCCAGCAACATACTTCTACTCATACATTGCAGACGAGAGGAGTGATGTCAAGACCTTCATCCACTTTCAGTGCTATGGCCCAATCACGAGAGGTTAAGGGAACAAGGAAACACAAGCTGCAAAGTAACCCCATAGCTGATTTGTTCAATGTGCAGCTAAAGGATGAGATAGATGATGCCATTGGCTAGTTCTTTGCCAATGGCATCCCATTTCATGTAGCTCGGTCTCCTTATTATAAGGAGATGATGTCAATGGTGGCAAAGGGAGGACCATCATATGTGCTACCAAGTGAGACCAAATTGATGACCACGATCTTGGATAAGAACTATTCTAAGATCAATGTTTGATGGAGAAGATGAAGGCATGTTGGGTGGACTCTGGATGCAACATAGTTACAGATGGGCGGATGAACATTAGCCATCATCCACTCATCAACATCATGGTTACATGTGCAGAGGGCTCATACTTTCTCACAGCGGTTGATTGTACAGGGCATCGCAAAGATGTTGATTTTCAATTTGAAGTCCTCAGAGAGGCTATTGAGGAGGTTGGGCCACAAAATGTGGTCCAAGTAGTGACAGATGCAACAGATGTGTGCAGAGCTGCAAGGAAACTTATTGAGGCAGCCTACAGACATATTTGGTGGACTCCACGTTGTGTGCATGCTATGAACAATGCACTCAAGGGCATGGGGAAGATTGGTAGGATTACAGGAGTGGTTAGGGATGCAAGAGATGTGTAGATGTTTATCTGCAACCACCACACTTCACATGCACTCTTCAGGACCTTCTCAAAGGAGGAGTTCTTGAAACCAGTTGAGACCAAATATGCATCCTATTTCATTCTCTTGTAGAGAATGATTGTGTTGCAAGAGGCACTGCAACTCATGATTATGACAACAAAGTGGAATAGGTAGGCCAAGGCCAAGACAGAGCAGGGGAGGAGGGTGAAGGAGATAGCGAAGAGTGGTGTTTTGGACTTATGCAAAATACATAGTCTCCATCATTGCTCTAGTTTTCCAAGTCATTAGATATGGGGATGGGGATGCACCTAACCTTGGAGAGGTGTATGAGTGCATTGATTCTATGCTTGACCAAATGAGGGTTGTTGTGTGAGTAAAGGACCCCACTTTAGCATTCTACAATGAGCACATTCAGCCAATCATTTAGTGTAGATGGGACAACAAGCTCAACACTCCCTTGCATGTGATTGTGTGTGCCTTGAATCCTAAGTGGTGCAAAGCTAGGCCTGGTAGAGTTACAACAATTCAGGATGATGAGGTGAAGGTGGGTTCTTTAGGTGCATAGAGAAGATGTATGATGCTAGAGATGCTGGCACAATTCACACTGAGTGGAAGAAATTTGCCACTCTTAGGGGTTATTCGGACGTGGCAAAGATGGATATAGCAACTATGACACAGGAGGACCCACTTTTGTGATAGAATTGTCATGGTCAGAAACCTTTGAATACCACTCTAGCAATTTGTTTCCTATCTTAGGTTTCTAGATCTTCAGCTGCTAAGAAGAACTGGTCTACATATAGCTTCATCCAGTCTCTTAAGAGGCACGGACTTATCTCTACAAGAGTAGAGAAGCTTGTAGCCGTACATAGTGCTTTGTGTCTCATTGACTGCAAGATGCTTGTGTACAAAGAGAGTCCAACAACACGATGGGATGTAGAGCCAAAGGAGCCATCATAGGTTGATGAGGATGCTACCACTTCAGATGTGAGGCTGGTTGGTGTTAGTTTGAGGGATCTTGACCATGAGGAGTCCAACAATTCCAGTGATGAGGAGTTTGCAAATGATTAGAGGCCTCCCTTCACTACATTTGACATTTTGATATTTGTACTTGAGGTCTTATTTTGATACCATGCTAGTAATTGTAGTGCTATTGCTACTCATTGGTATGATGTAATCATCTTTATGATATTCATATTTCCAATATAATAGAAATCTCCAATTTGACAATTTCATTTGTCAAATTTTATTTAGCATTCAAGAAATCTTCGTATTTAGTATTTGCAATTTTGCTATTTTATAATTTTACTAATTTTCCATAGTTTCATTTTAAATGTAATTCTTATACATCTTTTCACAACTAGTTTTTCAAGTACCATATGAATATCAGCACCACCACCCTGCCACCGCCCTACTGCTATCCCCCCGCAATCCCCAAACTTAGGCTCTTTGTCCCCCGTCCACAAAACTCGTCCTCGCGTCCCCCTATCCCCCCATCCCCAACGCCACTGAAACACTAGTAATACATAATGATAAATATGATAGTTTGACTATGTAGTTATCCATACAACAAATTATAGGTATTGCATGATTACTTGTATTAAATTATCAAGTTAGCCTTTAACATCATTTCATTAGCTTGGGTTAACACTTCATATAGTTTATCATAATGCCACGATGTTATATTTTATCTTGATAAGTTAGTCACACGAAAAACCAGTTAAATAACATTTTTGTCATATGCTTATGTCTACACTATATGCTTAAGAGCACTTTTGTCAGCTTCTACATGATTGATTTTAAGATATGTCGAATATGCTTTTTCAAAGTCTAGATATGGTGCGCTCTCTCTCTTTCAAGAATCCCATGTACTTTATTGTTATCTATACAATAATGTACATGAAATGATCTACATGTTACATAAATCATCAATTAGAAATTCATGGATGCATTCTTGTGTTTTCTCCATGTATGAGATAAATTCATGTTACATTTATGCCCTGGAATAAATGTGAATCAAATGTTCTTTGACCTCGACTTCAAGATTAGTTGCATGATTGTATTTTGGTGAATGTGATTATCATCACTATGTTTTCCATGTGATTGAGATAGAATAGAGACCTCAAAATGATTTTAGATAGTCAAGCAAGGATTGTTGCTTTTGTCTTCATCTTTATGTTTATGCATCTTTTGTGCCCATGATATCATTACATTACAGTTTAAATGTGGATATGTCATGCTATACAAATTCCATTACTCTTGTCAATATCACATTGCTATTCTTCCTCATGTTGGGCTAGGTATCTTTCATGTCATGAAAGATTCTGGGGAAGTGTAACTACTTTGTGTTATGATGTTATATTTTATCTTGAAAGTTAGTCACACGAAAAACCAGTTAAATAACATTTTTGTCATATGCTTATGTCTACACTATATGCTTAAGTGCACTTTTGTCAACTTCTACATGATTGATTTTAAGATATGTCGAATATGCTTTTTCAAAGTCTAGATATGGTGCGCTCTCTCTCTTTCAAGAATCCCATGTACTTTATTGTTATCTATACAATAATGTACATGAAATGATCTACATGTTACATAAATCATCAATTAGAAATTCATGGATGCATTCTTGTGTTTTCTCCATGTATGAGATAAATTCATGTTACATTTATCCCCTGGAATAAATGTGACTCAAATGTTCTTTGACCTCGACTTCAAGATTAGTTGCATGATTGTATTTTGGTGAATGTGATTATCATCACTATGTTTTCCATGTGATTGAGATAGAATAGAGACCTCAAAATGATTTTAGATAGTCAAGCAAGGATTGTTGCTTTTGTCTTCATCTTTATGTTTATGCATCTTGTGTGCCCATGATATCATTACATTAGTGTTTAAATGTGGATATGTCATGCTATACAAATTCCATTACTCTTGTCAATATCACATTGCTATTCTTCCTCATGTTGGGCTAGGTATCTTTCATGTCATGAAAGATTCTGGGGAAGTGTAACTACTTTGTGGTAGGGTGGAAACGTGCTCTGACAATGTTCTCACCCATGGTTTGTTCGAGGGAGACATATGTCAGGAGTTCCTGTCGTGGTGGTCTTCATGACTTGCTCTTTATGTATTCATTGTATTTGATCGTGTGGTCTATTGTAAAGGTATATGCTCCTTTAGCCTTGTTACTAGCTTATGTACTTTAACTTATATCAAAATGTAATTTTGTGTCTCTAATCTTGTATCTTGTATATTGAATAAGTGGTATTGGATGCCTTGCTGCCTAGCGCTTTCCTTTCAATTGCTGCTTCTCAATTAATTGTAATCCTGAACACAGTATGCTATCACCTTGCTCACTCCAAAACCCAGGTGATCAGAAAGTGGAAGGAAAGTTGATTTGTGTCTCACTTCCAATTGCATTATTTTCAAAAAAAAATAGGGGCATATTGCATTTTGTCTAGGGCCCTTGCATTTAGTTTACTGTAATGTCCCCTTTAGTAAACCCCTAAATTTTTGCCCTAAACTTCAATTTCCATTTAAAACAATAATCGAACAAAGAAGCATACCTGATTAAGATCTTGCAATAGGATAGGTAGCCATTGAAATGTATATAATTCATAACATAAATTTTATAATAAAAGATGACTAAACATAAATTCTCTACATCTAGGGTTGGGAACATTAGACCAGGTAGTTTATTTCTTCATTATGTTCCTGAATATAAATCCTGCAACCATCTCATAGGAAACACAAATGCATACATATAAAGCTGATGGTATTATTAGATACAGCATGTAAACATATTTCCTACATGACTATAGCTATATGAATATATTTTAAAGCATTGAGATAGGGGCATGATAGGTGTGACCCAGCCAATCCATACTAAGCCCAAGAGAGGGACTTCGACCCTCTTGGCCTTGGTGGCAGAACTTTGGCATCCACCCAAGGTGGCCTACTTAGTAGAATATAGGTCTTATCTTCCTATCCATGCCGTATCCCTTTATTGTTACTAACTTATCATGGTAAGAACAGTATGGGGAAAGTAGTGGGATTCTTGGTTTGTCCAATCTAAGCCCAAGAGTGAGACTTCGACCCTCTTGGCCTTGGTGGCAGAACTTTGGCATCCATCCAAGGTGTCCTACTTAGATGGCAACCTTAACCCTCTTACCTACATCTTCCCTCACAGTTAATAGTTCATCATGGTATGGTATGGAGAAAGTAGTGGGATTCTCATATTGTCCAATCTAAGCCCAAGAGTGGGACTTTGACCCTCTTGGCCTTGGTGGCAGAACTTTGGCATCCATCCAAGGTGTCCTACTCTGATGGCAGCCTTAATCCTCTTGCCTAAATCTTCCCATACCACTCATGAAGAGATTCACAATTGCCTACAATCTAAGGTGTACTAAAGATGATTGCTCTATCTAACATTAATATATATACTGTAATTATATTGATGCAGAGATTATATTTATTCAATTAATATGTTTTAGTAGATTGTACGTAGACTCTTTTTATATTATTATAGCCTCGATTAGATGTTCATTGCTTTCAGAATATGATCACACCCAGACATTATAATGCTGAACCTATATTATTTTGACAGTATTGCTGTGAGCATGATTAAAGTTAATTTAGATGTTGCTGGATAGTAATGCATATTGCAGAAACATTATTGAGTGAACAGCACATCGTACTCATACCTGCTGCCTTTCTTTATGGCTAAAATGCAACTTACAGCTTCTGCGGTGGTCTGGGAACTTCCACAGTGGGTGTCTTTTCCTCCCACTATTTCTCCGATACTTCTTTTATCTTCTTCTTTTTTCCTTTCCCCCCTTTCTATCCTCCCTCTCGATGCTTTATAGGAGTAAGGGAGGGTGGTAACTCAAGGAAGAGTCGTCACTATTTAAAGGGGGCTGACTTTTCCAAGGAGTTGCTGCCCTTACGTGGGACCCTTTTTTTATATTATTAATTTCTTCAAAACATGAAATTCATTTAATAAATATTAATTAATTGATATTAATATCAGACAAGCATTCCTTAATAAATATTAATTAATAATAATATCAAGCAAACATTCATTAATAAATAAAAATTAGTTAATAATAATAAAATATAAATTAATTAATAGTGATTGCTACATTTATTTCATTTGTACATAATGAATATTCAAATTAAATATTAAATTAATAAATAAACAGTTAACAATATTTTAATCGCTATAATTAGGTTATATTCTTTGATTAAAAAAGAATATGATGATCAAGGATGGGGCATGACATTTACATAGTAAACTGAAACAGTACATTTTATTTCTTGTAATATCATTATGATTTCTAAGTGCATAAGTGATGATGAGAAGGATGGGAATCAAAAAATTCAGATTGGGAATATAAGCAACAAAATGTCATGAGCATTTTGTCTACAGTGGCTCAATATTAGGTACTCTAATCAGAGAGAGTGAAGATAGGTTGTTAGTACAAGAGCTTTTGTAGGCAAAATATTCCTCCTCTTTGAAGGTGGCAACTACAAAAGTATAACACTGGAATGTTTTTCACCACCAACTCTTCGCAAGCTCAAGAAGGAATTGAGCCATCCCTACCCTTTTGCTAAAAATATATAGCACACATAGTGGATGATTGTTAAAAACATAACAGGGTTCACCTACAATGCATTGATGGTATCATTTTTTTTATAGTAGACAACTAGACAAAATGAAGAATGAAAACCAGCTACACAGGATGGATTTCAAATCTGATAACCATTGGGTCAATGGGGAGCACCAGTAGAATCAAGTACCTCCTCTTCCCTACAGATAATAGGAATGAAATAGGAATGAGAGGTGTTCTTGCAAGAGCCTACTCAATTATTGAGAAAGTGGAAGAGGTGAAAGACCAAAGTATTCTTGTTGATGATTTGGAAAATCCTTTATTGGAAATTGAAAAAGTGGCAATCATCTTTATTCCAAAAAGAGAAAAAAGGAGAGGTAGATTCTTCCCCATGACAAGCCCTCAAACTAGTTCAATTGGGAGCACATATATTTTCCCTTTCCAAGTTGTTGGAAGACTTTGCCTTGGATCCATTTGATAAGAAGGATCCTTTACAACAATTTGCTACATTGATAAAGTCAAACAAATATACCAATGCAAGGAGAGCTCAACTATGGAATGTCATTTTTGTGTCGTTGAATCCAATTGAAGCATTACTAGAATGAATGTGAATCTTCTTCGAATCACTAGCAAAGGGCTTCGAACATGTATTAGTTTGTCATTAAAACTAAAAGAAAAGTTAACAAAATTGTTTCGTGTTGAGCAATCTAGTTCCACAACAAATGTTACTTTGACACCAAGGGTTACCGATACTTCTTGAGATCAATTGATTCCTCATTTTGTGTCACGTGGAGTAGAGCCTCGAGGATGACATAGTATCACAAGTTCAACTCAAAATCCCAACCCAATGGCTAAGTTGGTCAACATGCAAGCCAAAGATGAGGCAGATGATGGCATCGGCAAACTTTTCTTTGTTAATGGCATGCCATTCCATGTTGCATGCTTTGCTTGTTATAATATGCTCAAGCCTAATGTGGCAAGAGCATGGCCCTCATATGTGCTGCCCAAAAATTGAGGACCACTATCATGGATGGTGACTATTCTAAGATACGTTATGGAAGAAATGAAGGCCACATGGGTCTCAAAAGAATGCAATATTATTATGGATAGATGGACAAACATTAGGTAGTATCTACTAATTAATATTATGGTGACATTTAAAGGGTCCTTACTTAGAGCTATTGATTGTTCAAGGCACTGCAAGAATGCAAAGTTTTAGTTTCAAATCCTTAGAGATTTTATTGATGATGTTGACCCTGAGAACGTGGTGTAAGACTTGGAAAATGCGGCATATGTGTACTGTAGTCAGTAAGTCAATTGAAGCTACCTACAAACATATTGTTTGGACCTCTTGTTGTTGGCAATACATTAAAATTGCACTAAAGACATGATCAAAATTGATTGGATTGAACAAGCTGTATTGATGTGGCAAATGTGCAAATATTTATCTACAATCACCACCACACATCAAATGCACTATTTTGGTCTTTCTCCGAGAATGAATTTCTTAAACCCATGTCGAGCAAATATGCATCATGCTTCATTCTCTTGGAGAGGATGATTCAATTGCAAGAGCCCATATAACTAATCATCATGACTCAGGAATGGAATCTATGGGCCGAGTCCAAGACAAAGAAAAGGAAGGTGAAGAAAATGGTGAAGAGTAACACTTTTTGGTTTGATGTAAAATACATCACCTCCATCATATCCTCAATTTTCACGATGACTAGATACAAGGACTTTATAGCTTCAATCCTTGGGGAGGTATATGAGTGCATTGATAGCATGCTTAGCCAAATGAAAGTCATCATAGAAAAATGTGACCCATAGTTTTGAGAGAGCACAATCAACCCATCATTTAATAGAGGTGAGAGAAGCTCAACACTCCTTTGTGCACTGAACCTGAAGAGGTATATGCAAAGGCATGCTAGAGTTGTCCATATGGCAAATGGCGAGGTGAAGAGAGGCTTCACAAATGCAATTCAAAAAATTTACAATGTAGAGGAATCCACAATTATTTATCATGAGTGGACCAAATTTGTCACACTCAAGAGCCATGTGGATGAGGAAAGGTGTAACGTTCCCTATTTATAGGCTGTCAATTCCCAAAGGGAAACATAAATTACTAGCTACCATGTTATAGTAATTACGAATTAATGATTAGGGTTGTTAATAGTATAGTTAGGCATTGTCCTTATTCGAGCCTAATCTTAATCCCCTTCTAATTTATAATCTTGGATGGGAGATTTGCTTGTCTAGGGCACGATGATACCATCTCCCTAATGCAGCCCAGATTACCGGAACCTCAATCCATTCACCCTTGAGGCCTGCAGCCCAGATTTCAGGATCATGAGTTCACCCTTGGGGCTCATCTATCATGAGATGGTTTTACTCCACCTCTCCCTAACAGCATCACACCACTCCTCGGGAGAAAGAATCAGAATTGGTCAAGAGCTTGGGACTGTAAATATGTCAATATCTCGCTGTGAAATAAAGTATGACTGTCATTAATATTGCAGTCTATATTAATATTACTATTAAATTCTGCATAAAAAGATTATCAGGTTTCATATATTAAGCATACTTATTAAGCACATCCCCATGTATACCACCAAGAACAAGGATGTTACTGCCTGTAACTTAATAACAGTTCTGATCTGATCTGATCCAATTGATGGTGATGTCACCAGGTGATTTAATTCCTTTACTTCATATCTCTCGATGTGAGGGAGAGGTCACACCTCTTCATCCTGTATACCCTTTGGCAAGAGACACACCCTTTCCACCATTAGCACCCTTTGAAAGAGGGCAACTCTTCATTATATCTGCCCTTTGAAAGGGACACAACCTTGCATGATCAGATCTGCACTTCTTATCTAAGTCAGATATGCACTTCTGATTCCCAAATTATCCCCCCCCTCAAATGAGGTTCTCTTCTCCCTTTTATATCTCGTGTTTGAGGGAGTCACAACTTTTCATTCCATATCTTTTGACCATTCATTAACTTAATTAAATTTTAATTATATTCTTTTATGTTTTAATTTTATTTTTATTTTTATTCTTTGTATTTTAATTTTATTATTATTATTTGTTATTAAATTATATTTCAAAGTGGGGACATTACAAAAGGTTGGATAGGGAGACCATGGTGGCATTTGCATGGACCTTCATCACTAATAACCACACTAGTTGTCACCTATTCTCACAAATTTGTAGTTCCTTTATTGCTAAGAGGAAGTAGTCCACATATATCTTCACCTACTCTATCAAAAGGAACAAGCTTAGCTCAAGGAGAGTGGAAAAGCTTGTGTACGTACATGGTGATTTGCATCTCATGGACCAAAAGACACTTGCATAAAAGGAAAGTCCAACAACACAATGGGATTAGACCAAAAGAAACCAGCGCAAATTGATAAGGATCAGGTTGCGCAAATAAGTTTGGTTGGTGTCTAACAACATGAGCTTTGGCTGAATAGGTCAAATAATTTTAGTGAGCCATAACATTGAGAGTAGATGATTAGTTCCCTAAATCATTGGCCCATTGTACTTGAAAGTTTAAAATTGTGATCATGATATTCAAATAATAATTTACTGAAATTCAAAATTTTCAACATAATATTGGTTCAATTGATTGTGTTTGCCATTTACATTAAAGAAGATAAATTGCAAAACTTTTTTGCCCTTTCTTATAATTGGTTTTTTGAATATTACACGATTTGTATTGCCATTCCCCCACCATCTTAAAATAGTCCCTAAAACCCATCCCAACACCCCCCATTCGGAAACTATAGAAAACATTGTCCAAATCATAGCTAGAAAACTCACCGAGTACTCCGCAAAACTCACCAAACTTGTGGGTCTTTTGGCAGGCTGAAATGAGTCAACCAAGCTCACAAGCCAAGTCTTGCCAAGACTGGCTGAGTATTCGGCCAAGTCTTAGGCTTGGACTCTCAAGTCTTGAGCTCAGACTCTCACCGTACAAAAAAAACGTCCAAACTGACTATGAAGTCAAAAAACATCATTTTTTTCCATTTTTAGCTCTTATTTGTCCATTTCACCAACCTAAACATCGATCTAGCAAGGAGACGAATTGAGAAGAGGATTTTTCAGGATTGAAATTGATCAAATCGTCAAACAAGTAACTATTATTTCCTTTTTTTTTGTTTTCTTGATTTGAATATCAAAAAGACTTGACAAATTAGGAGAAACGTTGTCAAAATTTCTTCCATTCCACTCATCTCTTATTTCTTAACACTTCAAGCTTCCATTTGGATTCTACTTTTTTTAAATGAATGCTTATCATTTTTCTTGTTGCTGATTTATTGCAAAACCCTACTGATTTTTTTCCATGTTAAACTTAAAATGGCAATGTCAACTCAACTCCAACACAAATGAGTGGTAAGAAAGATACTGCATGGAATGCCATGCCCCTGCCAAACATTAAAGATCGCAACCCTTAAACTCATAACCTAGGCGTTTGAAATGAAGATGGCAGCGATTCAATAAAGGAAGCTAATTGATTAAATGAAAGAATTTATCGTGGGCAGAAATCCCTATAAAAAGCATTTAATTAAAAATTAAATTGTGACTCTACCAAATGGCAGTGATTAATCATGAAAGGTTTAACTCTTACAAAGGCTATAGTGGTGAAGAGTAGTGGCTCCCTTAAACATAAGGTATAAAGGGGAGATCATTTCATTTGAGAAGAGAATCATTCAAGCATCAACTCAGCATCACTTGTCAATCCATCAAGAAATCAAGCAATCTATCAATCAACAAAAGATCAAATCAAGCAATCAGCAATAAATCTATCAATTCATCAAGCAATCAGTCTTGAATTTGAGGAAGTGACTTGCAAATAAGGAGGATGAAAACCCTTATTTCTCCTTATCAAGTTTGGATGAAAACCCAAATCTTGTTAAGTTTTGGAGTAGAAAACCCTCCAAAGGTGGACTAAAGTTCATTAAGGGATTGAAGGACGAAAACCCTTATCTCTCTCATCAAGTTTGGACAAAAACCCAAATGTTGATCTTGGAGGAAGAAAACTTCCACATCATTTTATCATTGTCAAATGTCATGTTATATTGTTTTTCATCAACTCATAGAAAATTTGATACTCTCTCTCTTCATCAACTCATAGAAAATTTGATACTCTCTCTCTCTCTCTCTCTCTCTCTCTCTCTCTCTCTCTCTCTCTCTCTCTCTCTCTCTCTCTCTCACACACACACACACACACACACACACACACCCGCGCGCGCGCGCATTGCCATCCCCCAAAAAATGGCCCTCAAACTGCCGTCCCCAAAAAATGGCCCTCAGACTGTTGTCCTCGAAACGCATCCCCCCATCCCTGTCCTCAAAATATAGTGGAACATAGACATTCATCTATTGGTGATTCATGAGGATTCTCTTTCCACTTCTAGCCAGATTCCATCATCATCACTGAATCTCTTTGTTCCACGCAATGTTCGAGAAGCACAACCCTTACTTGAAGGTATCACTTGGAATAAAGAAAAACACCATGAAGCTGGGATGGCAGAAAACTTTTGGTAATATAACAGTTTACCCTTCAATGTGGCGAGCAGCCCATATTGGGAAAGGTTGGTGAATGCATTGACAGTTACGAGTAAGGGGTTTAAAACTCCAACAGCTAAAGAATTGAGTGGGCCATTGCTAGAGGAAGCCATAAAAATACATGACTTGTGGTTGATGATCAAAAGAAAGTATGGCAGAACATGTTGTAGCATCTTATCAGATGGACAAAATACAACTCTCCTTAATGCTCCTAATGGCACACACATTGGTGTTCTTCAAGTTTATAGATGCCTCGCATAAAGTCAAAAATGTTGAGACTATGTTCAATCTATTTTATGGGGTGGTCCAAGAGGTTGGGATTGAGAATGATGTCAAACTAATCATGAACAACATAACAGCATAAGGAGACTTATCATGCAGAGGCATCATAATATTTCTTAGACTCCTTGTGTTGCACATTGCTTGAATTTGTTGTTAGAGGACATTGAGAAGATAGGTGGGTCAAAAGTATGGTTGAAGATGCTCAATAGGTTACCAAATTTATCTATAACAATAATTGGGTCCTATCTTTGATGAGAAAACACACAAATGGTAAGCAATTTGCTAGCCATTTCCTCCCTTTGCAAAGCATTCTTGCCTCAATTCCTCATCTCAAGCAAATGTTTGTGCCTAATGCTTGGTTGGAGTCTCAATTTTTCAAAAATGATGAAGGGGAAAAGACTGCAAAAATAGTTTTTGATGACTTATTCATCAAAAATGAAGAGGATTTAATCAGGGTAAGTAACAAATACAAACATAAACTTTATACAAAATAATCTATTTGCTATTTTTTTTGAGTGGTTGATTTGGTAATAATTTCAAATTTGTTTTCAATTTTTTAAGGTGACTGAACCTTTGATCAAGGTTCTTGGTATGGTGGATGGAGACAGCATGTCGATGGATTTCCTTTATGTGGCCATGGATAAGGCCAAAGACACCATTTTGCAGTACTATGGTGGAAACCAAAAAAATCATTTGGCACATCATTGATCATAGATGAACAAACCAACTCCATCAGCCGACATATGCCTTGGCCTACTACCTGAACCCAAAATTCTACTTCTTTGATACATTTAAGGTTGATGACGAGGTCATGGCAGATGTTATTACATGCATTGATAAGATAGTGCCAAATGTTGGGATAAGAGATACAGTTATTGATGAGTTGGAAGTGAGATTTACTAATTTTGATTTACTATATCTTATTTGTGAGGCAATGTCGATTCTCTAGAAACATCCATTTTACATACATAATAATTAACTTATTATATTTCATCCATCTATTCAAGGTCTTGAAGGGTGCAGAGGGAGACTCTTTTCTTCAACTCAAGCAATTAAAAGGAGATAAAATCAACTAGAAAAAAAAATTAGTTCGATACTAGAAGTAGAAATTAGAAACTTGATTCTTATAATTTTTACTTAGTTCTTATATTTTTCAAATGTTTATTTGTAGATTTATGGTGGAAGAATTGTGGTGCTGCCACGCCAAATCTTCAAAGGCTAGCCATTTGTAGTTTGTCCCAGCCCTATAGTGCTTCTAAGTGTGAACGCAATTGGAGCCTATTTGAGAGCATTCACACAAAGAAGAGAAACAGGTTGACCCAAGAGCACCTCAATGAGCCTATCTTCATTTGGTACAACCTTTGCCTTCAAACTAGAAAGATGAGGGCACTTCCCATGATTCCATCGACTTGGATGAGAATGATCCTTATAGTGAATGGATTGTCAGTGAACAAGATGATGTCCTCCTTATTAATGAAGATATAGCAAAATTGGAGATAAAAGCAGCAGATGCAGATGCAATGGAGGAAAACAAAGACACTTTGAAAAAAACAATCTATCATTGTTTTGATACCGACTTACCTTCTAGTTCAAGGCCTGAAAAATTAAGTTACAATAGGAGAGGAAAGAGGAAGATGTAGATTGCATTTGGTTGTTTTTTTCATTTTGACATATATGTAATTGTAAACAATTATAAATTTATAATGCTGTTATACATTTGAAACTATGAAATTTCAAATTTCGAGAGTTTGAGGATCATATGACGTGTAATGTTAGAATTATAAAGAATTGTCAATTAGATGAGGCTTTTATGTTCTCTAAATGTATTAATTTCTTTTCTTGAGTAATCATAAGGTTTTTTTATTTTTGTTGAGTTTTGTGCCAAGTCTCGAGTCTAAGTCAAAATTTTAAGCTGCCAAGTCAAGTCCAAATCCGAGTTTTCGAACTATGGTCTAAATCAAGTTGTTGTGAAACCAAAGGTATTTTCCTGACCTAACAAAACGATGTGCGTAAACATGCACCGATGGCACATAGGATACTCTAGAATTGGGGATGGAATATTGGAAGTCTTGAGTTTAGCATTTAGGAGAATGCTCAGGTACCCAGACCTTAATTATAAATAAAATAATAAAAGAATGGATCAGTGGACTCCCGAGCTACAAGCAAATAAAAACGACATATATCAGGTAATTCAAGACTGGTGTACAATCCCTTAAAGCTTCAAGAAGCATAGTGATTTTATAATTCCAGTTAGGTTTTTGGTACCAGTCATAAAAGATGCAACGATTTTGTTAAATATACATGGAGCCCCAATCACTGAACAAGTAAATATAGCCAATGAATGATTGTAACCAATGTGACAATCCAAGCTAGAGTCATATCATCTCTTAAAATGTAAAGCCAATGAATGAAGCATTATTGCAGCAAACTTTGTATGTTCTCTTATTTGATAGATGCATTGTGGAATGCTTTGCCATTTGATACAAGATTCTTTCCTAAATGGGACCCTTCAATGGCTGCTGTGCATGTGATATTTGGCTAGTGGATGTATGGACACAAATAACAAGCACACTAAACCAAGAGTTTGCAACCATTTTCTTCCTCGTGTCTGTAGAGCTGTTCATTCCACAAAAAGTCCCATGTTACTTGATTTTTTGAAAGAGGATATTAGAAGGAATGATAAATGGTTGTTGTGGGAGTCCTCCACTATAATAACTAATAAGAAAAGACAAAATTTTGACCAAACCTCACCCTCTTCCATATTATGTCACAGACAGTTTGGCCATTGTGGATATTTGTGATGATTGGTTGCAAGAAGAGCCAAAAGCACAGTGCGATGTAAAGCCAAAGGAGCTAACGCAGATTGATATAATTAAGTTGTGCATACAAGATTGGTTGGGGTCTAGTTGCAGGAGTTAAAAAGTTCCCACAATGGGGAGTTCACCATGGCATTTACATCAGACAATGAATTAGATTAGCCATTGTGCTATGTATAAACATGATGAATAATACAAATATTTGGGTTAGTTGATTAGCGAATTGACAAACTTTATAAATTTCAATGTATTAACTCATATTGTTTGCATAATAAATTTCAACTTCTTTTACTATTTTTGCAATAAAACTTCAAGTATTAATTTTTATATATTATATAATTGGTGCCCCCCACCACCTCTAAAATCCAGAAAAAGAAATCACCATCCCTGAAAACTTTCCCCATACCCAAAACTTAAAGTAACACTACAGATTGTTGACCATGTGGCAGCAAAACACTCATTAAAACTGTCACTAGGCTTGCTCGTCAATTTTTAAACCACATTAAGCACCAGTAAAATGTTTAACTTATCTTTGAACAAATCAATGAGAAAAAATTGATAAATTTTTGTTTGAACATATAAATGGGAAAAATACATGGAGCTTTGGAATTTATATCCTAAAAGCACGGCTGTTCTGTTTCATGCTTTTAAAAATGCAGTTATTAGTACCCTTTATTTTCCTGGAATCACAAGATAAAATATATGATTATGATGGCAGGGGCCGCATATCATGAAAAGTGCAGAACATTAAGATTTTAGCCTGAATCAAATGTTACATTTTAGATGCAAACATCTTAAGGGCCAACATTTATCCAAAATCAAAAAACAAATTCTATTTCTCTCAGATGCAGTCACATCGAAAAGTAAGGAAAAATACATGTGTCAGTTATTACAAAAAAAATATAAATAATTTTGTACAAACCTGCCACGTGTAAGCACCATTGGACATAAGCAATCTCTAGTCAACGACATTGTAAAGGCCTGAGAAATAACTGGATTGAAATTGAGAAGACGAGGGTAGAGATCAATGGGACTGAGAGTCCCTGATGTTATTATCACAGATTGAAATCGTTGAAACACTGGTTTTATTGCCAGAGAAGCATCAAGGCAACTAAGCTGCATTACCACAAGAACATCAAAGACAATGCTTCAACCATATAAGAATCTACTGAGTTCGAATTCACCACAAGACCCAAGTATTAATTTATAGTGATGGCAATAGAAGAATAATCTATATTCAACATGCCAAGTGCATTTTAGAATACCTGCAAAATAGGATCAGGAACTTCTGGCATTCTCTCATCAAAAGGCTCAATAATAATAGAAAATCCACGGCTATATGTCCCTACTAATGTGGCAAAGTCACACACAGTTTGAATTGGCAGAAATTCATCTGTGTCAGTTATTTCCAGAGTTACTATAAGAGAATGTAAACGATCATAGCAGAATTTCAACATTTTTTGGTCTATGCCAGCTTGTGTAGTAACATTAGCAACAAACTGAGGTGTCCCTTCAGTTTCTACATCCTCAGTTCTTAGCCGGATCTTTAGGTATTGAACTAGCCTTTTTAAAACTGATAAAAAATGTTCAGCTCGTCTGATATTCCCTGGCACAGCTTCTCTTACTATATCATCTGGAAGAATAGGATTTGAAATCCATGTGTCTGAGACTGCACAACAAGTACATTCAACAAATTAATACAACATAACACCAAGAAATGGAATTAGAAGAGAACTGATAAGCAAAAATACATTCCTAGATGTCTATTTTCATTGAGAGAGAAATGTCATATTTGTAGCAGAGAGTAAGAAATGTCCAATGATCTAACCTATTTGCACTAGTACACTTCTAGATCTCAAAGTTTGTGCTCAGATTCAATATATTTTTTCTCACTTGGAGCAAGATTTATATGTATTTTGAAAAGGCCAAAAAGGATTTTGAAAATGTAATCACAAAAAGATATGAGCATGGATCAACCAAAAATGGACATTCCCATTTGTGCGAATTGTTCAAATATCCAAGTTAGACATCAGTACATTTTCAGAACATTGGCAAAGCAATTCTCCAACAAGATCTCCTACATAGTAATTTTATTGCATTACTCTGGTAAAAAACCACTTTTACAATTCAAGAATCATTAGAATGTCAAAAATATTGTTAAGATTTAGAATTCTTAAATCTCAAAATATTATTTAGAGCAAATGTTGTACATACTAGGCAAATCATCTCTTTGTGCTAATCCTTCCACGAGCCTGTTATATTCTCTTCGCAGTCTATCTGCATCTGAGGCCTTGAACCTTCCTAATCAATTACAGCAAGTAAGATGAAGCATCCAAAGAAAGAATGTCTTGAGACGTCCAAACTTCTTTACATATATGATAGCAAGCAACAAAATAGCATCAATTATATACCATGTAACAAAAACATTATACATAATAGACAACAGAAAAGTCTATGTATGTCCCCTTACTGCAATCCTAAAACAAGCACAGATACCCACAGGGCATTTTTTTCAAACTTTATGATCAAGTTACAGCTAAAATCAGAACAAGGGAAGGAATGTCTGAATGCTTTAGCAGCGACATTGGAGTTAAACAGGGGTGTCCTCTTTCCCCCACCTTATTTGGCCTTTATATTGATAAACTTGAAGAGTGGCTAAATAAGTCTACTGGGGAAGGCATTCAGCTTGCAGGGTATGTTGTGAAGCTGCTGTTATACAGTGATGATCTCATCCTAATCGCGAAAACTATGAATGGTTTGAAGGAAAACTTGAAGGCACTTGAACTTTTTTGCCTAGAGGTCAGAATCCAAGTCAATACCAGCAAGACTAAAGTCATGATCTTCTCTTTGAAAAGAAAGAAACAGCAAATTACCTTCATGTTTGAGGGTTACCCATTGGAGAAGGCGGAGGAATACAAGTACTTGGGAATTGATTTCCACAATAAGCTCAGCTGGGAGACTTGCAGATCAAAAAGGATTCAAGGAGGTTGGAAGGCCTCTTATCTCTTGCAAAACAGATGTAGGAAAGAAGAATTATGGGACTGGAAAACCAAGAAAACCCTCTTTGGTTTGCTGGTTATGCCAGTTGTTCTTTATGGTTGTGAGATTTGGGGAAGTAGCACGTCAAACCACAAATGGAGACAAGTAGAAAGAATCCAAAAGCATATAATCATTAGTAGTCTCAAGGTCAAGTCAATTGTTCCTTATGAGATTATTCTAGCTAAAGTGGGAATGTTCTCACTGGAGGCCTCAGCTATAGTTTGCTTGATAGGTTATTTAAAAAAAGTTAAAAACATGGATGAGCAGCGCTGGCCCAAAAAGGATGTTGAGGAGGAACTAAAACAGAGGAAGAAGACTAGGATGACACAGAACAAATGGATCAGCAAGTGGGACATCAAGTTGCAAGATTGTCCAAATAATAATGATGAGATAAAAAAGTTTGTGTTTAAAAAATTTAGAACTGCCATGTGGACAAAGCAGGTTAGCGAAAAAAAGCACATTATATGAAATAGTTTAACCCTTTTGGCGAGCATGATGAAAAAGACTACCTAAGGGCGCCAATTAAGGGAAAAGCTAGACTTCTTGTTGCTCAGATCAAAACCAGGTCCTATCATCTTAGATGTGAGACGGGTAGATGGACAGTCCCTAAGGAGGAATGGGAGGAAAGAACTTGTCTATTCTGCAATAAAGGCGCTGTAGAAACTGAATGGCACTTCATCATTGAGTGTGCAGCATATGAGGATATTCATAGTCAGCATGGGGACGATTTGAAGGGGTGCAGTCTGTAGGAGCTATTTGAAGAGGCTAGGCTTCACAATACTACTGGCTTCTTGATCAAGATCCACAACAGAAGAGCTGACAATGAAAAGAACCTCAAAATTGTTAACAATGCTTCTCTTGGTCCCATAGACTGATAGTCTCGTGGACGTCACTAAAACTCATTCATTCATTCAAGCCCTCAAATTATGTTATGAACTTATGACAGCTAATTCCCTTTCCCAGTTGAAAATACTAAAGAAATTTCTAACTAATTATTTTGCAAATAATCAAGTTTCAAATAACTCTAAAACAGATGATTATCTTTCGTTATCCATTTGACATTACTCTGCTGGGTAAACTAAATGGAGACAAAAAAGAAAATCACACACTTTTTAAAACAAACAGCTTTTTCTTATATTTAAGAAAATGAACATCTACCAGAGGCAAGGTCAAAGATTGAAGTCCTCTGCCATCTGGTAGATTGATCATCCTTGTTTTTCAGTGAATTGCACAGTATGCATGATGGTAGGGCGCCCTTAACTTCTGAGAGTAGACTCAATGACCTAAAACAGTTTATACCAGGCTTCTTCAGTCAGAAACAATTTCTCCTTCAGAATAATTATTTGTGGAGGTAAGCTATACAGAACAAACCCAATATCAGCTCACCATAAGAAAATGGAACGTCCTGTTGATAATAAGTCTATAAGAGTAAAACTGACTTGATGATTTGAATGGAAATGATTAAATCATAACTGTTGGAATCGGTATGATAGCTAACCTAAATATATGTTTGGTTCCCTGCTAGCGTTATGCTGTAAATAGTCCACTACTTTCCCTCGGTTTAAAAACTTCAGAAAAAAAAAAGAAATGAAATGCTTTCCCTGAATTTAAAATTTAACATTGAATATAAAAAACAACTTTAAACATAATGAAACCTTGTAAATTGAGGAAACCTGTAGAGAATCAACATACCTATCAACAATCTCAGCCATCTTATTAACATTCCTAGTAGCTCCAGTGAGAGTTTGCTCCCTGATATTCACGCTGAGTGCCTCAATACAAACATTATCAATATTGTGTGCCTCATCAAACACCACAATACACTCTTTCTGCATTTCCCTTGATATAATCCCAGATACCTTGGGATCAAGCAAATACTGATAATTATAAACAACAATATTTGCAAACTGGATCATATGCCGTGCCAAAAAATAAGGGCACCAGCCTTTCGCCCTACCAAAGTTTCTTAGGTCATGAAGTGTATAAACCCCAGGGGGCAAAATTGCTTCAGTCCCTTGCTTGTCATAATTTTCATAAAATTGACACGTTTCGATATTAGGATTTTCAACCGCTAGAGCTCTAACCCAAGAAGCTGTAAGTTTTCTGCAACCTGAAGCACAAAATATTATATTTAGAAACCTTCCCTGATCTTCTTCGGTGCTGGATTCTCAATTTCTTATGTTGGATCATAATCCAAAAATATCCCTTCAAAATCTTACATCTTTCGCATTAAAATTTGGCATTTTTTTAAATAAAAGAAATATTACAGCTAGGTCTAAAGTTTCTATCCAGTTCATCTATAAGGGTTTTGGCAAATGTTTAATTCTACAAACTTTAAAACCTGAAAAGAAACTTATTTTGTAGATATGTGGGCATTTCTTCATTTTCAAATGGCGAATAAAAACATCATATTTTTAGATCCTGTGCGTTTCACTTGAAAAGCTTCTTACAGAAAAGATATCCTTGCCCAAGCCCTATTGAATAAACTGCGTAGAAACATTTGTCCTTAGCCGTTGACAAAAGCTTAAAGATTGTATAAGAAAGAGCATTTGCAAAGGTATTAAATTGCTACAGAAACTTAGTATCTGGGATTTATTATTCTGTTGAATTTTAGGGAAATGTTCAATTTCAAATTCGGAAGATCTTTATGAATGAATATCCTAGTTTTTGCCTTATAAGAAAAAAAGAAGTTTGGTAGTTAAACCATCCCGACTCACCCGCATCAACGCTCTCTCTGGAACTTGCGCTCTGGACCATTTCATTAAGGCAGAGGTTTTTTCTGGAACTGAGGCCGAGGGCCAGAGTTTTGGCTGCGCTTCCAATTTCTTTTTGCTGGTAATCATTCAATAAGCGTAGTTCTGCAAGAACTTTCTCCATTTCATGGACTGTGCGTGTACAGTAAATGAGTTTCCCAACAGAGGGGTCGGATAATTGGTAGCTGGTGATAAGGGAGAGGAGGGTTATAGTTTTGCCTGTACCAGTCGGCATTTCTAAGAGGCAGTGGCCTTTCGCGTCCAGTGCTCGTTTCAGTTCCACCATGTACTGGTGTTGCTCTGGGTATATGTGCTCGTAAGGGAAGTAGACTGTCAGATTTTCGATTTTGAACTTCATCGTGGAGGTCTTCGGATTAAATTTTGCAGTTTGCAGCGCCTCTAAGTTGTGAAGCTTACCCGTTAATGAAAACACGAAACTTCCACAGGTATTTCAAAACTGATGCACATTGTAAAGCTTCGTCCTCTAGAGTTTCAAATTGACAACCAGAGCAAAACTTCCACGGCTATTTCAAAACTAATGCACATCGGAGAGCTTCGTCCTCTACAGTTTCAAATTGACAACCAGAAATTTTATCAAATGTTAAAAAATAAATGATTTTGGGTAGCCAGTTAGTTTTAGGAAATTTTATGGACAACTAAGAAAAATGATGAATAACCTTTGAAGAAGTCTTTTTCGATTTTTTATTTTTATGATTATGAGATTGTTGTGCATAATTATTCATGAAATTATGCAACTGTATCTTACAAAACAGGAATAAAAGAACATTTTTAAATAATTAAGTTTATTAATTAATTTAAATAATTAATTTAAATTTTATATAAATATTTAAATAATAAAAAGAACAAAGATATTTAGTTTTAAGAATAATGAGGAATATTTTGGTGTAGATCACATTTTCTGGTTAATTCAATTCTTTAACCCGCAAGGAGTCTCCCCTCTTAAATCTGAGAGCCCTGTGGGGAGCAAACCCACAACCCAAGCCAACTCATCTACCTGTGCGGAACAAGATTTGTGTATGTTAAGTCTTAATAAATTATAATAGTAATCATTTTTCTTTTTAGATTAATCTTGATCATGATTTTGACATGAGCAATTATAGTCTTGAACTTGATCATGATTTTTCAAGTTTATGCTTTTGAACTTCTTGAATATTTTTTAAAAAATATATTTGCCTTTGATAATCTGGGTAGGGTGGTACTAAAGAGCATCATAAATCTTGTTATGCTAGTATTGGGAGGTCAAGTAGCTTCCCATCTTACACCTATTTAGACCCTTTGTTAATAATTTCTAACAAGTTTGTAGACATGTCAAGTAAAATGTAAATGTCTAAATATGAATGTAAATGTTGATGTATGCCTTTGTGATCAAATAATGATTTTTTAAGTGCTCAATAGGGAGTCATATTAAATGATCTAAATGAACTAGGATTTTGTTCTTGTCTATAACACCCTAACAAGATAATTTAAATATTTTGCACATGAGTTGGCAAGGTTGGGTTAATTGAAGGTGAGTCAATTTAGATGCATTATAAAATTTTGATCTTGGAATTTAAGTGTCAATACAACATGTTTTTTGTTCAATTGAAGTCTTAAAATGAGGATTTTATTCAAGTCAATAAATAGGAAATGTGAAGATTATATCTCAATCCCTAGTGTATAAAGAATCAAGTTTAGCTCACTTTTAGGTTTATTGCCAACTTTCACACCTATTTTTTTGATTTGTACACTAGACCATTTATTGGGACAATGGATCAAAGTGAATCTAATGTGAATGGAGAAAAAAGTGTAAGGGGTGCACTTTTAACCCCTTAAATTTTATCCCCACTTCAACTTATGTGTAAACTACTATCAATCATTCACATTAAAATGCATAAGCAATCAATATGAAAGTAAATGGCAAGCAAATATAAAAAAGGATATGAACATAAATGATTATTTACATATGTTCCATGTAATGATAGCTCAATCTTCAAACCGACGAGCATGAAATTCCATTATCAATAAACATTTAATAAAAATCATAAGCAACTACTTAACCATGTCAACAAATGATATGAAATTGTAAAATATGGTTGTACAATTGTGATCAAATCACTTTTCTAGGAAGATAAAAATAGAAGTCCACAAAGGCATCATCTTATATGTAGAGTTATAAGGGATCCATCATATATTTAGGATTGCGAAGGATTTATCATAGATGTAGGGTTGTGAATGAGCCATTGTAGAATATCCAAAATTGTAGGGTTGTGATGGAGCCATCATAAACATAGGGTTGGTGAATGAGTTGTTGTAGCCAAAAGTGATCAATTTAGAGTTGTGAAAGAGAAACCATGATCAAAAGTGATCAATGTAGAGTAATGAATGAGTCATTATAACCAAAATAAAGTTACATTGCATGCCCCCTCTAATTGGTTGCAAGCAAACATTGTGAGGAATTGGAGAGGGAGAAAAGTAAGTTGTAAAATGATATGGTCACATAAGCTCAATAATCATGTAAAAATGTCATTTATATCATCATGGGATAAACATAAGATAATATAGAAAGATGTAATTACAAAAGAAGATGTAAGAAGATACACTAAGAAGCCCCTAAAAATTGCCTATAATGGGGATGATGAGCAAGTTGGAGTATTTGAAATGTTATACATGAACATATAAAAATAGATAAATGACATGTAATTAGTAAGCATGTAAACACGTAGATGTCATGTAAGATATAAACTTTGAAGAATAGATATGAAAGTATATCCTATAAGAGATATGGAGTATGCATAATATATTTGAGGGACAAGGATAGATCAACGAGTCGTATGGATAACAAATAAGTGTTGTACAAGAGGCGTGAATGGGGACAAGGAGTTCAAAGGTATAATGTATAGTTGAAAGCTTACTAAATATATATCCCCAAATAGAAAATCATTTAAATTTGAAACCTCTAAAAATAAATATCATCCTAGCCTAAATTCTATAAAACTAATATTATCTGAAACCCTAAACTAAATAGGTCATTTGAATTGAAGACCTCTAAAAATTAAAGACCATTTAAATTTGAAACCGCTAAAGTAAACTACTCTTTAAATTTAAAAGCACTAAAACTAAATGTCATTTAAATTTGATTTAAATTTGAAACCCTTAAAATTAAACACTCGTTAAATTTAAAATACCTAAAATAGAACACCATCTCAATTTGAAAAGCCCAAAAATTAAATACCATCTAACTTTAGAACATTAAAAATAAATTACTTGCTAAATCGTAAACCTCTAAAGTTGAAGGCTCTATAAATATCAAACATCTAAAACTACTCTGGAAGCTAATATTTTATGTTCTTGGAATTTGAAGAATGTTGGTAGCTCTGACCCCAAGCAGAACAAAAGACTTGAAGCAAGATGGCAAACTCCCCCTTATGGTTGGTTCATAGTCAATTTTGATGGTGTTGCAAAAGGTAATCTGAGCCCTGTACGTTGTGGAGCTATTCTTAGAGATGATGAAGGTATATGCAAGGAAATGATTGTGGTCCCAATAGGGAGTCAAACAAACCACAAAGAAGAAGCAATGGCAGCTCTCCAAGGTATTCTCCTTGCTAGAAGATGGAATTGCCCCTTCATATGGATTGAAGGGGATTCAAACAACATAATAAAATGTCTCAAGGGGACCTCTAAGCCCTCATGGTCAATCAATAATATTATAAAAGTTGCTAGAGACCTTATTAGAACTTTTGAAAAAAGTTACATATCCCATATCTACCGTGAAGCCAATGGGTCTCCTGACTAGGCAGCCAACGCGGCGGTCAATAAAGATGAAATGATTACGTGGACGAGAGAACAAGGACTCCTTGAGGATGTCAAACTAATCATTTTTAAGGACCGATATAGTAGCACTCCAAAGATTTTTTATGGACAAAACAATAATGAAACGTACTAAATGGAGTACTATGAGTTATTATAATAATGTCAGCATCATTTATTATAATACTCATTCTATCACTTCCCATGCTTTCTGGGTAAATTTGGTAGCTCCGAGAAACTTTTTGTCTAAAACTCTCTACAAGTTTCATTTTTCTACTTTGAATAGCGAAAACAGACGTCGATACGAACCTAGCAGTTGCAAGGAATGGAAGCAGAAAGAGGAGGTCTGGAATATTTTGCAGAAGGGAGGGTTTTCGAAATTCATGGAGAGACTCCATGGACGGGATGGCACGGTCACCAGTTTCTTCTGCAAAAACTGGAGAAAGGGCACTTTGAAGATGGGAGACCAGTCTGTTGTCATAGATGAAGATCTTATCGCCCAAGCCACGGGTCTCCGAAGGGAAGGAAGAAACTTCTATAGAGACAGAAAAGTGAGTAAGGAGGCCATTGATAGATATCCTGAAACTGACAAGGAGAAAAAATTCTTGGTGAAGCTAAGTAAAACTTGCTATCCCCCTAGGGATTTTGTTAAACCATGGCAGGAGGTCCTCTTTGTTATAATGCGCTATATTACATTGGATGGTAGATTTACTAAAGTATACGGCTACCATTTTGTTTTGCTAAATCATTTTAGGCATGATGAGAAGGTTAATTTTCCTTATTTTCGGTTATGCTATATGAATGCCACCATTAAGGCCTATAAAGAGAACCCTGTGGGGGACACTGCCATGCATCAAGGCCTAATGGTTCTTATTTACGACCATCTCAAGGCTAATCAGATTGCTCGCCCACAACCCTCTATTGAGTTTGAGGAGGATGGGTCAGACTCTATTTTTTCTGTGGACGAGGGTTCCAATAGTGACCCAACGAGTGACTCTGAGGAGAGTTTGGATGACTCAAAATTTGAAATTGGTAAGAAGAGGAAATATATGCAAACCAGACCTTCTTCCTCAAAGGGCAAAAAACCTAAAGGCAAAATCCTCCAGATTAGATCCTCGGAGGAGGAGGAGGAGTTCTCTGAAGACTCAGAGAAGGAGAAACCCCAAGGTTCTCTGAAAAAGAAAACTAAAGTCCATACTCAGACAAGAAACAAGCATAAGAGAAAGGTGGAGAATGTGAAGGAGGTGGAGGCTCATAAGCAGGAAAAGATTTTGGAATCTTAACAGAACTTGGAGAAGGTGACCACTGGAGAGGTTCATAGGGTTGATGACACAGTTACTATTGGTGACACTCCAAAAAAGGAACAAGACAACTCTGGTAAGATTGATCTTCCCCCGAACCCTCCTCCTAAGGGCATGAAAGGTTTTTATGGATACCATGGAGTGGTTAATAACTAGTTACAAGAAAGTTGTGGATGTCAACAAAAAGCTCAACCACAGAATTTAGATTCTGGAAACTATCAACACTGGGGAAGGGAAGACTATGGCTGAATATATTGAGGATCTGAAAAATACTATTACAAAAGCTGATAAAATAAGAGACTCCTTCAACCCCATATTTGAGAAAATAGAGAAAGATTTGCTCGAGAGGAATACTCTTGCTAATGTGTTGGTAAACAGATTTGTCATTGCGGTCGTTTACCTGAAACTGACCCTATTTGCCCGATGAGCAGTGACAAATGTTCCAATAGTTGGAGAGATCATTCTGTGAAACATGATCTTCCTCTACGTTTGAGAGGGGCAACTCCCTCATATGATAGGGGTGTTTAGGATTTTCGTGTACTTTTAACCTGAAAGTACATAAAGGAGAAAGCATAGAACTAAAAGGAAATAAAGATAGAAACCCCAACAATAGACATACAACCATCAACTGTGATTTCTCAACATTCGCAACAAATTACAAGGGGAGTTTGTAACATAATATGCTTAGCCATGAGATGACGACAAAGAAGAATGACAAATCTCAACATACACAGAGATAAGATACTTCGACACATTCAAATTGAAATACCAAAGGTTGCTTGTGCATCATCACATCAATTGTACAAATCACATATGCATAAAAAGACTACCAATTTGACATACGAGAAATTGGCAATAATAACACATGAATACATTTATAACATACAAACTAAGACGTATTCTTCATTATCCTTTTGGAAATATACAAGTCCAAAATCCTTTCTATACATAGTGCAAATGAAAATGTCATTACAAGTTTCTCCTGGAATTCCTGCAGAGTTTTCCTCCTCTGTAAAAAGTCTCCCCCCTGTAAAAAGTTCTCCCTTTTTAACATTACAAATAGCCTTGTATTTATAGACTTCCCAGAATAACCACCTTAGTAACTAACTCTAATCCTAGGTTAACAACTAACTCTTTTATGCGTAAATCTCAATGAGTTAGTAACCTACACTTTTATGTGCAAAAGAAGTCAACTTTCTAACCTTTGGTTACAATCAACAACATAAGTTACTTTTTATAAAAATAACATCAAACCCATTACATTGAAGAAATAATTCGTTTGTCAATTTTGTCGAGGTGGCCTCTATCTTCATTTGCTTCATCTGAAATTGTCATCATCTTGCCATTTGGAGTTATAGAGCCTTGCTCACTCTGCGGTTATTTCATTTAATTCTACAAGATGTCTCTTGGAGGAATTTAGTTTTTGCTTCCACATTTTGCATGTATTTCAACCCAAATGAGGATAACCCTACAACATCAACCATATATCCTACATATTTTTATGCTTCGAGGGAAATTCATACATTTTCTATTTCATAACAACCTTCCAACCATCGCATTTCTTGGGATGACATGTTCTCGAGCCATTTTATCAAATGGTTCATTTGTCGTATCTAAGCTTCCACAATATCCACGGTTTGCAATCACGTCTTCCTGAGCAATTGCAATGACAACACCTGACAAAATCCCTCTATATTTATGCTTTGATGAATCTACATTTAAAGGTTGTGGAATTCGGCCTTACATCTGTCAACTGCACTTGCATTTGTAGCCATATACGACATAGTTTGTTGCATACGATCTTGTTGAAATTGAAGTTTTACAAGATAAGGTTCTAAAAATATATTTCATTAAGGTTCTGCACTCTTCATTCTTATTCAGGAAGGCATTCGATATCCCTATTATTAGCTAAAATTCATCCAAATCAATCTTAGCGTTCATCACAACTTGCATGTCTTGGCTCAATCTATAATCTTCACTCCACTCCGCAAGGGTCTCAAAATCTTTCATGGCTTTGCGATTTGTTATCATCTCCGACAATACCATAGCTACCCTTAACTAGGGTTGGTTCACCCCAACCATCTCTACGGCCCAGTTTTGGCGGGCCAAAATCTACAAGTTTGGCATGGCTGTCATCTACAAGCAGAACATTGGCAGATTTGACATTGTGGTGCAACATAGGGGGCTTAACATCTACATGCAGGTGATGCAAAGCTATTGCAATCCGAAGTGCAATGTTCACTTGAGATAACCATGACAATGGAGATGATGAATTCTCTCTATATTTGTGCAGTCGATCATGAAAGACTTCCATTTGGGATGACGTCAAATACAAGAATTTTCTCATTCCTTACATTTTGGCATGGCAGGAAGAATGCTAGCAAAGGGCTGCAAAATTTGGCTTTACACCATGACATGCCACGAGACCACATTTCATTAAGGAATCTTGTCAAACCGTTCACGTGCGTTGTCTGTTCTTCCATCATTGCGCACCCTTGCCACAAACATGGCATTCTTTGGAGCACTCTACAAGCCAGTTCATGTGCATTGCCTGTGCTCTCCCTATGCCCACGTGACATCTAACAGCCATCGCATTTCATGAGACCACATTTCTTTGAGGGATTAAGTCAAACTGTTCACGTGCGTGTTGAGGAATTCTATCAAACGATTGAGATGCGTTGTCATGGGTGCATTTCATGAGACCACATTTCTTTGAAGAATTCTGTCAAACAGCTGAAATGCATTCCTGTGTATATTCTGTGCACATTCTCTTTTTGAGTCATTTTATCAAACAAGTCTCATGCCTTGTCTTGCCTTCCACATTTGTCATACGAATCAAGCAAAACATTTCCAACTATAATATGTGACCATAAATCTCCCTTTTACAACACTTTGATAGCTGTCAATAATCTATACTTCTCACTGCTGGGAGAATGTCAGCAAAGGCTATGGAATATGTCTTCATGCCCAGCAATCACACTTTTTTGGGAGTTTATAAAGCCATTTAAATTATTCATATATTCTGCAATTAATGCATTCAATGAAATGATATCACTTTGGGGCAATCTACGTGCATTGTCTGTGCTTCCACGGTTTGCATTTATGTCTACCCGAGCAGTTCTAACCTTTGCCATGCCTCACAATTTCCAATCATGTCTTCCAGAGCAGTGGCAACCACAACATCTGAATAACCTCATCTATCCGTTGTATTCTTTGATGAATGTCCATAATCTTCTTACAAGCATTTTTTTTAAACTCTTATGGAGGAGGTTAAGAATGCTCAATTTTTGAGCATTTCTAACCTCTTGACAAAGTGGGACCCGCAAGGTTAAGAAACAAGGTTAGAAATGCTCAATTTTTTAGCATTCCTAACCTTTTTGTGATAGGTTAGAAATACAGGTTAGAAATGCTTAAAAAGTGAGCATTTCTAACCTTTTTGACAAAAGGTTGAAAAATGAGGTTAAGAATGCTCAATTTTTGAGCATTTCTAACCTTTCGCTTCAACGAACAATCGAGTATATCTTGGAAACCATTGGTCACTGAGAGGAATCAAGGAAGAATGCAATCAATATTTTTAAACATCTTTTTATCGCAAATGACCAGACATATTAAAGTAATTTAAAATATTAAATTATTATTTGAAAAATAATTAAAATATTTTAAATTTATTACTTTGGCTAGGAAAAAAATGGCATAACTTTCAAACGGTAGGGAGTTAGGTCCTGAAATTTGAAACACACGTCAATAGTAGGGAAATAGATCCACACAATTATTTACGCCACATGACGAAACCTTAAATGAGATATTTTAATCATTTGGGAGCAATAAACACCAAAAATTGAAAGTTTAAAATACGACAAAGTATGAACTGGGTTCAGGTGAAAGTTGGACATGTGATACAAAAAGATGTTTAGATCCTAATTGTCAACTGGTTTTCCTCAATTCATGGTAATTCTCAAAATTCTTCCATTTTTTCAGATTTTGACTAGCAAGGACCTTGGATAACGTGCTCATTACCTATGCGTAAACACTCATTGGACCTTTACTCGACATTGAGATCGACTTGAAGTTAAAATTTTATGCAGGCCAAATATGGGGGCAACATGACGTTATGGATCAAACTATATCGGGCACTATCAGTAAAGTCAACAAAATTGAGGATTGCCTCAAGAGTATTGCAGAGCAAAATTTAGACATCCTGAAGGTTTCCGCTTGCAATACTAAAACTCTCATTAGCAAATTGGACGAGAAGAAGGACACCCAGTATATTGACCCTGACACTGAAGGCACAGGAGATGCTCAAGGACCTAGAAATAGAACCAGAGGTAAAAAGAAAGAAAAGAAGCCTAATAAGGACCTGGATGATCTCAAAGTTGTTGCGGCCACCTATGACCAGTTGGTGAAAAAGCCGGAGGACCTTCTGAAGACTATAACTGTGTAGAGCCTTCCTAGTTTATTTATTGTTTCTTTCTTTTGCTGTCTTTTTGGTTTGCTGACCTTTTTGCCAGTCTTTTTGTAAGTGGTTTCTATGCTCTAGACTCTTTTATGACTTATCTTAATTTCCCATGTTAAAGGTTTCAGGTCTTGAAAACTTGTTTTTCTTAATTAATCAGAACATCTAAAACTAAATACCATTTTAATTTGAAATATCTAAAATAATTAATGTCAAAATGTTAAATCCCTAGCATTCAATGTCTTATGAATCTATTTAATCCTTGTAATTAAATGTGCATTTGAATTTGAAACCTTTAAATTAAACCCCCATTTGAAATTGAAGCATAAAAGACTCGAAACATGTGTACTTAAGCATGATAACTTTATAAGTGTACGATATTTACTTAGTTTTTATGTGTGTGCAATTGTCGAGTCTCTAAACTAATATTTGATGGCTGCCCATGCTTTATGCGAATTAAACTAAAATTAAAACCAAACTTGAAAACTAAATATACTACTAATCACAAGATCATGTATATATTGTTTGTTTCATTGAAACTTTTGAAATGAAACAAAGTATGCAAAAATGCTTCATACACAAAATTCTATGGAGAGCGTAGTGTAATTTTCAATCTTTTACCAATCCCCTAATCCAATATCTAAGCACCAACTCATCATGTGAGACACCAATCTCAATTAGAATATACAAGATATATGTAATGCAAACCTTTAAGGATGAATACTCAACTACTTCTTGTAGACACCTAAAAATGGTCAACGCTTGCAGAGTCATACTTTAACATTTGCGCATTGCCTCATTTTAGGTGTTTGCGTCGCATTAACATTTCTCTTATGATTCGCACTTGGTCTTTATCATTTGCGAGCATCGAGTCATTCTTCTACATTCTTCATTCATCTCACTCTAAAATTTGGTCTTGTCGACAACACTCTCCAATCATGATTTTGATCGATCTTATCTTGTCACATCAATGTGCGTGCTCATTTGTCATCATTTTGGACATTGTCAATCTTAATTAGGGTTTTGTCCTCTTATCAATCTTATCGATTTGTCATCAATCTTTATCATTTTCAATCTTGTCATTTTGCGATCGATTTGTCATCGGTCGTTGTCATGTTCGATCTTGTCATTTTGCGATTGATTTGTCATCGATCGTGGTCATTTTTCAATCTTGTCGTCTTGCAATATATTTTATCATCGATTCTTGTCCTATTGTCGATCTTGTCATTTTGCGATCGATTTGTCATCGATCGTTGTCTATCTCAATTATGTCAATTTGGATCAATTAGTCATTGTTCCTCGTCAATTGGTGCATTTATCAATCAAATCTTTTATCACATTGGTCATTTATCAATTCAAAATTATGATCAAATCGAATGGGCATTAATTATCTTTTGTCAAGACCTAATTGTCATTCTTGCATGGCTAATTCATCTTCTAGGGTTTCATGATTTAATCATTTAACCTTGTTTGTCATTTATAATTTATTTATTTATCCTAAGTCTTTTCATTGCAATTAAATGTTCATTCAATTGGCTAATTATTCCTCTTTTTGTGAATTGATTAATAAATGAAAAATTATTAATTAATTCACTAATGCCTAATTTCTAATTTTCATCAATTTCTTAATTCCTAATTTCTTAATTCTTCTTTTTCTAATTTTCTAAATTTTCTAAATTCTCAATTTCATTCTCTCCTATTTTTCTCCTAAATTCATGGGAATGACATAGAAATTTGTCATAATTTGTCATAATTGACAATCAATCAATTTTTTTGACATAGAAGTTTGTCATAAATTGTCATAAATTGTCATAAATCCTTGCATAGCAATTTGTCATACACATGTCATAATTTTGCTATTCTTGATTTGAATTTCCATTCGAATCACTATCATGCTAATTTGATCATCTCTCCAATTTTTCTATAAATTGGATGAATTTCTTCAATCCCAATCTAATAATAATGAGAATAATCAGACTATCGAATTTCTAATCAATCACGCTTCGAGTACTCTTGAGCAATAATCTTGTCTACTTGCTTTCAATCATGATCATGCACTAGTAGGTGAGATCCACAACAAAACTATTTGGAGAAGAAAGAAGGACAATGGAGCCGCATGAAGGAAGCATTCAGATCTGCATATGGTTTGCATAGTATTTACTTTTGAATGTTTCCTTTTCATGTCTTTATTGAGTGTGTTTAGGATAGATCATTGCATTTGAGCTTTCGTGATTGAGCTAGATTAGTATTTTGATATTGTTTGTGATGATTTCCAATTTCCTATGCTACATTAATTGGTGAACCCGACGTGAACATGCTTGGATCTAATATTTTTTTGAATGTTTTGTGAAGTTGCAGATTTTTTGTGGAGAAATTGCAGATTTTTCTTCTAAAAAATAGATAGTCATAATCAATTGATCACGTAAAATATTTCATGCATAATTAAAATAAATGATTTCTGGGTATATTAGATCACGTTTTTACCTTTCCAGATCATCTTATGGTTTGTGATTTGGATAAATATTGTGGAAGTTATGACATTTTTAATTATGCTGCTGTAAATGGTCAAAATTTTTAAAAACAAAATCATGCAACCTTCATCTAGATTAATTTAGCTTGGCAAATTAATCATGCATTTATGCAAAGTTTATCTAGATTAATCTAGGGTGGTAAATTTGATAAATTTCACATAGATTAATCTAAGAGGACAAAGAATCACAACTTTTATGGATTAATTTTGATGGTGATTCATTTCTCTTGATTCTCTAACATTGTTGGTAGCTTTGTAGGGAAACACTTGACAAAGAATTATTTCACAAACTACTAATGAATTGTTTGCAGGTTCGCTAGTCAAAGACCAAACATATCAAACTTCTGACTTGGGTTTTTGCAGGTTGCCTTGGACTACAACTAAACTTTGTGTTTGCAATTAATATTTAGGCACCTAGTGATTTCTAAATAGGATGGAATGAATGTATGTTTGCCTTGATTGTTGAGTTTGACATTGGAGTAGGAGAGTATGCTCTCATCCTTCCTAGGGTGATCAGAAATCCAGATCTTCAATACCATGCTCATGTTTTTGATTGTGTGTCACCTTTAGAGGGCCTGCCTTCCCAACCATTTGCTTTTGCAAGCAAGTGACAATCATGAGAAGGGAACGACCCAAAGTGAGTACAGCTAGAATACCTTGGCATTCTAACTCACTATAAACAAATACCTGATGGGCGAAAGATTTGAAGGAAGGGTTACGTGGGAATTGTAGTTACTTGGGAAGTGATGACCCTTGAACTCTTTCTCATATCAACATCTAAGTAGGGCCTCATGGTCTAAATCGTGCTTGCGCGACTACATTTGTTTGGTATCTTGATGGGCTTAATGTCTCAATCATGCTTGCGTGACATCAAGGAGTAACGCTTAACAGAAATCCTTACTAAACACCTTGTATTTAGGGGCCAAAAATCCTTCTAGTTGCTTGAGAAGGACAAGTTCGGATACTTGGAAGAGATACTAAGTTCGCCATGGGGAGATTTCCATGGGGACTGATGCTTGGCTGCCCTAAGAAGTGAGTGTCGTGGAGGGGAGCCCATGGGGTCAAGCATCTATGTATTCTCCTTGAATCCCATAACAAGTCTACCTCTCAAGTACCTAATGTCCTTGCCTACCATAAGAAATGTGTGAATGAGCATGATTGTATTGAGTCTAAGTTGAAATATCTTGTCTTCTTTGCTTGTCAAAAGTTGAATTGCATCTCATTTCAAAAACAAGAGAAATTGGTTCAAAACAAGGTTAAAACACAAGAACATTTCATTCAACAAGGTTCAAAACGCATCTTCAAACATGGTTGTCAAACATTGTTCGAAATCTTGTCTCAACATTCATGTCACTTAGATTTAGGTTCATCCTAGGTTTGCATTTTGCAAAGTCATTGTCAATTACCAAGGTTAAGTTTCACCTAGGTCATACTCCTTTGCATATCAATAAGAGTCATCCATTTTCATGTGTCCTCTTGCATTAGAGTAACACCATTTCATAATTCAACCTTAGGTTTTGTCTTAGGTTGACATTGTCATACATTTGCATTTGCATACCCTAGGTCTCTTCGTCAAGCTTAGGTCATTATCATATCATATTAGGGTCATTTGCATAGTAATTGTCCCTTTGCATATATTGTCAAAAATTAGGTTTTTTCATACTTGAGTAATCCAAATCTTTGATAAACCCTAAGTCATTGTTAGGAAGTCTAGACCTTATCAAACCTTTTCTCCTTTTGTCATTATTGTCATTTGGTCAAACCTAGCTTAGTATCCAAGCATATAGGGGAGACATTGTCATTTTGTCCTTTTGTCACTTGGTCCTTTTGTCCTTTGAGGTCTAGACATCATTTCAATTTCCTAAGGGTCTCTTTTTAGATTTGCATTTCAAAAGTTTGTCAAAATCTTGAAAAACAACCAAAAACATAGATTGCATCTTCATTTATTTAGTTGGCATTTAGTTGCATACCATATATTGTCTTTGAAAAATTCCAAAAATATTGCATTTGCATAAGTGACATGCCTGTTGAGACAAGATCAAAATCTAAAAAGATGGGCGAACCAATATATCAACCCATGGACAACATAGCAAATTCGTAGTTTCAAACTAGTCAAACAATGCAAATTGAAGGTTCATCAAATACATCTTTACCACCATATGGAATGGTTCGACTTGGGCCACCTCCATTATATGAACCAGTATTTGTATCTATGAAACCAGGACATGGGAGTGTCCCACCAACTCCCAGAGGAAGTGCACCTTTCAATTGGAATCAACCAAACTTGCAACATGACATTCAAACTCAAACATTATATGAAGAACAAACTCTTTCGCAAGGATTTGGTTCAGATCAAGGCATCCAACAAGAAATGAATCCAAATGTCCAACCAGATTCTTCATCCAATTCTAACACTTCTGATGATGTTGACATGTTCCTTCAAGATCCAAAGATAACAAAAAAGATGGATAAGTTCTTGAACAAGGTCTTTAAGATGTTTCCACAAAAGTATCTTAACATGATGAGTAATGTGACCTCTTCAAGTGAACAAATCAATGTGCAAGAACAACAAGGCGGTGAGTTGTTAAGTTTCTCTCCGCATCCAAATGAAGAAAATGCACAACAAGCAACTCAACCTACCTTGATGAGCAAACATGCTTCAAAGGCATTGACAGTGACTATTCCTCAAAAGTCACCATTTGAGACAATAAATAATCCATTATTCAACACAACACCTGTAACACAAGATCAAATGAAGAACACGCAAGTATTCACAGCTGTCCCTCAATAAGAAGTGGTTCCTTACATGCATAAAGTTGGATTAAAATCTAAGATGCAGGAAAGCTTCACAACTGGAATGCCTGATATCACTAATGTCCAAAGCAATTCCATGATGCAACAAAGTTCTTATGTCCCATTAAGTTCAATATATTTGCCAAACACTATTGCGACAAATCCTTCGATAATGGCAACACAAAGAGCTACGGATAGTGGTTTGCACCAACAACAATTGTTGCAACAATTGAGTAATACACAAAAGGTACAATCGAATGTGCAAACTAGCAATGTGCAACAACAACAATTTCACATTCGACAACAAATTGCAGCGCCTTCGGCACCCTTACAAGTTAATGCAAACTTGCAACCATCACAATGGATTGGACAAACAACACAACAAGTTAATGCAAGTGCCATACCCCATCCTAAGGAGAAGCAATGAAAACCACCTAAACAAAGTTTTTTACAAATGATGGGATATACACCGCGACAACAATTGGCACAAAGGCAGCAAATTCTGATTCGTCAGCATCAACAACATGTGCCTCAATATGTGCCAAGGAAAACAAGCTATCCTACTTCACAACCGCAATTGGCGCCTATGCAATATCAACCACATACTCAATTGCAATATCAACCCAAGCTACAAGAAGCACAACAACAAGGTCGATATCAAGGCATAGCACAACCGCAACAACAAGAGATGTACCAAGAAGTTTATATGCTAGAGACACCAAAAACGGCCATTTCAGAATATCAACAACCGATTGGAAACACGATGTATCAACAAAGACTACCCACTGGGATTAACGATGGACCTTTAAAATCTGATACAATTGCGCAACAACTTGAGAAGTTGCAACGAAAAGTTGATGCATTAGAAACTAAAGGAACAAAGAAGTTGTATACAGATCAAGATTTATGTCCTAATCCATTTGACAAGAGCGTATACATGCCTCCATTCCCTAAGCATTTTGAGGCACCTAATTTTGAGAAATATAAAGGAAATGGCAATCCAAAAGATCACATTCGAGCATTTTTCGCGGCATGTACTGAAGTGAGCTATGAGGAGACATATTTAATGCGATTATTTGCCCAAAGTCTCATGGGATAAGCCATGGATTGGTATTCACATCTGCCAGGAAATATAAAGACTTGGTCGGAATTGGCTCAAAAGTTTTTATCTCATTTCGCCTTCAATATCGATAGTGACGTGACTATGTTAGATTTATGCAATACCAAGCAAAAGCAAGGTGAACCATTAGTGACTTTTTTGCAATGATGGCGAAGCTTGTATAGTCGTGCTTCTCTCGATATACCTGAAGAACAACAAGTGAATCTGTTTATCCAAAATCTGGTCCCAGAAATGATGTATGAGTTAAAATTGAAAAGTCCCAGTACTATTAAGAAACTCATTAAGAAAGGAATGAGCATTGAAACGACTCTTGTAGCTAAAGGAATTATCAAGCTCAATAAAGATAGTGACAACACAAATTATTCAGGGGACAAACAGATTTTGGTATAAAAACAAGAATGTCACTAATGATGGAGTTGTTGATGCAAGAGCGGTGAATGCAAATCAACCCCCATTCACAATCAAGAAATTGAGTGTTCCTAATATGTCAACAATGGAACAAAATCAAGCACCAATGAGCAATGTTACTCAACAGCCACAATACTAACAACATTCTCAACAATAGCATACTCAACAATATAATCAACAACAAGGCCAACAACAAAACCAACAACGCAAACCCTTCTGATCGCGGGATGGGCCTCCTTGACAATTTATGCCATTGGGAGAGCCTATTGAATCAGTAATGAGACAATTGATACAAGCAAAATTTATTAAGCTACCAGATATCAAGGCAGAACTAGCGGTAAAACCGCATTGGTGGAATGACAATGCATACTGTGAGTATCATTGGTCTAAAGGACATAAAACTACATCATGTTTTCAATTGAAACATATGATTCAAGATTTATTAAAGCAAGGAGTAATTGAGGTAGATCCACCCCATTCGACCTCTAACACTGATCATACTATTTTCAAGACTCCTTTGCTTAATCATGACAAGGGTAAAGCGTCTTCTTCCAACTCTGCTCAAACGGCCAATTATGCAAATACCGGTTATAACAATGTCATTAATTGTTTTCGTGTGTCAAATGAGTATGTTTCCACCCTGAAAATAAAGGAACAAGATCCTTCTTACGTGGTCACCACTCGTCGATCCAAAATAGTCTTGAAAGGAGCTCCTGCAGCTCCTCCCAAACCAAATCCTGCAAGTCAGTATAATCTTTTGGATCATCTAGGAAAGACACCTGCACAAATATCAATCCTTGAGTTGTTGAAAATGTCTCCCATGCATCGTGCAGTCCTGGATAAAGCTTTAATTGAGTCCACTGTCCCGACAGATATTGATGTTGACCAGTTTCAAGCCCGGATTAGACATCTAGCTGTTTCCCAAAATGTCGCATTTTCTGATAATGATATCTCACCTAATAAGCTCCCTCATAATGATCCTTTGCACCTTGAAGTATTTGTCCATAATTGCAAAATCTGACGAGTCTTGATAGATGGCGGAGCAGGTCTTAATATTTGTACATTAAGAGTGGTCATTGGCCTCGGATATACAGAAAATGACATTGATGCTTCCAAAAGAATAACAATTAAAGCATATGATGATGTTGAGCGCCCATCCAAAGGGATAATTACATTACCTATCAGAGTTGGTCCAGTGACAGAAAACACTTTCCTGCAGGTCCTAGACCTTGACCTCCCTTATAATATGATCCTTGGCCATCCATGGATCCATGCAATGAAAGCAGTTCCATCCACCTATCATCAATGTTTAAAACATCCTTACAATGGAACTGAGATAACAATTCCAGGAGATCCTAATCCATTTCAATTTTGTGCTACTCTAAAGGATACCCCTCAACAGCAAGTCCCAGTTAATAGAGAGGCCAAGTCACATAGCTATGTGGATCCTAATGAATTGTTAGATGTTGTCAAAGGGAAATTGAAGATACAGGACCAAGGATGTGGAGAATATTCAATGGATCAAACATTCCTCATCAGGAATTTACCAATATCGCCAAAATCATATGGAAAACTGCATTTATTGCAAAAAGAACCTAAGGTCATTATTCAATATCAACCTCCCACTACATTTACAAGATGGGGTGAACTTGACAAAGAAACTGTAGATGATGATGTCATAGATTGGCTTTACAGAGATCCAACTGAGACCCCACCTGTCACGCTGCTAGTGGAACGCTACGGCAAAGGATTTACTACGCTACAAAAGAAAGGATATGATGGTTGCAGTGGCTTAGGCCTAAACAACAATGGAAGGCTAGAACCTGTTATACCTAAGAGGCGACCTCCAACTTTAGGGTTAGGTTTTGTACCGTTATGAATTGGATCCACATCTACCAAAGTGCCCACGTGTCGAAAAGGGCGTGATTCTGATGATGAAATAACACCTGAGGATACCCGACCCGAAACTGATTCTAATGAATGGGAGTGGAGTTCTTTTTCTTCTACCTCCTATGCCCTCGATAATATCTTCATTGACCCTGATAAGTTGCCTATGGAAGACAAACATGAAATAACTCCTCTTCCTAAAACATGTCCTCATGCTTGGATAGAGTCATTTTGGGATCCAAGCTTCGAATCCGATACAAGCAGTTTGGATAGTGACACCATAGATGTTCACATTTTTACCATATCAGCCCTCTCTCTCCTTACAATCGATGATGACATGCCCCTCATTTATCCCTAGCTTATCCTATACGACCAACAAGAACCACTCACATTGGACTGTTTTCAAAATGACAAAGCAATTGCAGAATTCCTTGGACTATAGGAAGGCATGCCACAAGGTGATCATAAGGTAGGATTTGCTATTGACCTGGATTCCATAGCATATTTTGGGGAGTCAACTCCCTCTTCCAGTCATCAAAATGAAAAAAGAAAAGAAACAGTAAAAAATCAAAAGAATAGATCTTTGAGTGAAAATCGTAAGGCACTCTCTGATCATACAAAAGTAAAAATAAAAGACGTACCTGTGGGTGAAAACCTCTCTGAGGCGCCCAAAGGTGGAAGAGTGGACATACCCCTATCAAGTCAGGACAAATCAACATTGCTTGTGGAAATGACTGAGGAAATCAATTTGGGTACACCTGACAACCCTAAGGTCATTCATTTCGCTGCTTCTCTATCACAACAGGAAAAGGTAGATTTTGTCAATTTCTTTCTTGAGAAGAAGATCAGCTTTGCATGGTCCTATGCAGATATGCCTGGCCTCGATCTAGAATTAGTCCTTCATCATTTGACATTAAAAGCAAATGCCAAACCTGTCAAACAGAAACTTAGAAAGATGCATCCTCAGGTAGCTCTTTTGGGCTTCATCAGACCCATTGATTATGCAAACTGGATTTCAAATTTAGTACCAGTTAGCAAAGTAACTGGGGGCATCAGGAATATGATGATTTTCCATTGCCAAACATAGACATTATAGTGGACATGATGGCTGGATATGAGATGCTTTCATTGATGGATGGTTTCTCCGACTATAACCAAACTCGCATTGCTCTTGAAGATTAGCATAAGACAGCATTCACCTGTGCTTGGGGTACCTACTGTTGGAATGTGATGCCCTTCGGTCTTAAAAATGCAGGCGCAACATATCAAAGAGCAATGACGACAATTTTTCATGATTTCATGCATACTTTGATGGAGGACTATGTTGATGACTTGTTATGCAAATCTATCACCAGAGATAGTCATCTAGCCATCTTGGGCCCAATCTTTGACCGAATGGAGACCTACAAAATCAGGCTCAATCCAAAGAAGTGTGTCTTTGGTGTCATAGCTGGCAAATTACTAGGATACATTGTTTCTCACCGAGGCATTAAGGTTGACCCTGCCAAGGTCAAAGCAATAATGGATATGCCTCCACCTTCAAACCTCCGACAATTAAGAAGTCTGCAAGGAAAGCTCCAATCAATCCACTACTTCATAGCTCAGTTGGCCAACAAATGTCATCCATTCCAGCATCTATTGCATAAAGGTGTCGCTTTCAAATGGACTGAGCAATGTCAATCAGCCTTTCAATCTCTCAAAGAATATTTGCTGTCACCACCTATTCTAATGCCTCCAATAGAAGGAAAGCCATTTTTATTGTATATTTCTGCAATTGAAACGACATTAGGAGTTCTCTTGGCCCAACAAGATGAGAACAACAAAGAGCGAGCCATTTACTATATCAACCGGACACTGGTAGGCTATGAGCTAAATTATTCAACTATTGAAAGGGCATGCTTAGCAGTGGTATTTGCAACGCAGAAACTCCGACATTATATGCTAAGCCACCAAACATTGTTGGTTGCAAAAATTGACCCCTTAAAATATTTGCTTAGCCGAGCAGCTTTGACGGGTCGCCTAGCAAAATGGGTCATGATTCTCAGTGAATTTGACATTGAGTATATGGAGGGAAAGGCGATAAAAGGACAAGTCATAGCAGATCAACTTGCAGAGGCTCCTATTTTTGATGATCATCCCATGTTGACCGATTTTTCAGATGAATCAGTCTTTGCTCTCACATCCTCTAATGATTGGAAGTTATACTTTGATGGGTCCCATACCAAGTTCGGGTCCGGAGCAGGTATCTTGTTTGTCACCCCTCAAGGTGATGCTATTCCAAAGTCCTATAGAATAACTTTCCACTTACCAATAACATTGCAGAGTATGAAGCACTGGTCACAAGACTCCAAGTAGCAGTCCACTGGAACATCAAGCATTTGCAAGTTTATGGAGATTCTCAATTAGTCATCCGTCAAGTCAATGATGACTACGAAACAAAAGATGAAAAACTTATTCCCTATAAGCACATGGTAGATTTCTTCAAGACCAAATTCACGGCTATCCATTTCAGTCAAGTTCCAAGGATGCAAAACAAGTCGGCAGATGCAATGGCTACAATTGCTTCCATGCTAAATATGCCAAACAATTTGGACAAATGTGAATTTTTAGTTGAACAATTGCTGGTTCCTTCTTTTGACATTCCGACAACAGATGTGATGTGCGTTCTTGTTGGTCCCAACTCCCCGTGGTACAATGACATATATCAATATTTGAAATCCCAAACCTTACCACCCAACCTTTCCGCTAACCAACGTCGAGCCTTTATCCGACAGACAGCCAAATATGTCATCATCGTCGACACCCTTTACCATCGTTCCTTTGACCATACCCTCCTCAGGTGTTTGGATTCTGACGAAGCACAAATGACTTTACACGAGGTTCACGATGGTATATGTGGGGGCCATTTCAATGGTCTAAGCTTAGCCAAAAAGTTGATTCGTGCTGGGTATTATTGGCCTACTTTGGAAAAAGATGTTCATGATTTTGTTAAGAAGTGCTACAAATGCCAGATTCATGGAAACTACATTCATGCACCAGCCCAAGAGCTTCATTCTATCATATCTCCATGGCCCTTTTCTCAATGGGGATTGGATCTTATTGGCAAGATTCACCCAACATCTACAAATGGACACAAGTTCATCATTACAGCCACAAAATATTTTACAAAATGGATCGAGGCTATCCCCATGACCTATATCACTGGTGTCCAAATTTCAAAATTCTTGCTGAATTATATCATATGCCGGTGTGGGGTTCCCCTTGCCATAGTCATAGATAATGGTCATCCTTTCAAGAATAAAGATGTTAAAGAGCTTTGTGAAAATTTTCATATTCAACACCGTTTCTCCAGTCCATACTATACATAGGGGAATGGTCAAGCCGAAGCGTCAAATAAAACCATTATCAAGATCCTGAAGAAGGTTGTCAATGATGCTAGTTGAGATTGGCATGTCCAGTTGAATCCAGCACTATGGGCCTATCGCACTTCTATCCGCACACCTACTGGTGCAACACCTTATTCCTTGGTGTATGGTGCGGAAGCCATTTTACCTTTGGAGGTGGAGATTCCTTCCTTGCGTGTTTCCTTGCAACATCTGATTGATGATGAGACGCACAGAGTCTCTTAGTTGCACCAGCTTGAGATGTTAGATGAGAAACGTCAGGCAACCCTGACACATTTGCAAGCATATCAAAACCATCTCCGTCACTCTTATAATAAAAAGGTCAAAGGGCGACACTTCGAAGTGGGAGACCTAGTTTTAAAGGCAAACCCTAAGAACGCACAGTCTAGTGACATCATCAAAGGTAAGTTTGAACCTAATTGGGTTGGGCCTTTCATAGTGACTGCAGCCTATGGCTCGAGGGCATATCAGCTTGCCACTCCAGAAGGTGAACCTTTGTCTGATCCTGTCAACAACATGCATCTTCGCAAGTACTGGGCATAATTTTCTATCAGCATTTCTTCAAGTATGATCCTGAAAAAATACAAAAAAATTGAAAAAGCAAAAAATACAAAAAAAATACAAAAAAGCAAAAAGAGAAAAAAGCAAAAAACAAAAGTAAAGAAAAAATGATTCACCCTCTAGTGAAAACCTGGCAAACAGGCGCTTTGGGCAGGTACCTTGGTGAAAACCTGGCAAACAGGCGCCATGTGTAAAATGATATCATTGCTCCGTCATCTGTCATGACCTCTAAGCTATGCTTTTTCTCGGCCGGTTTATCATGTCTATCTTAGTCTTAACCCAATGTTCTATTCCAGGCCTGTTATTGGTCAACATCATTGTCTTGCATACCCCAGTTTCTTGTACATATGTTTTGGTCCCGGTCTATGTATGTCTTTTAGATGCACATTGGGTGTGTTCCCCTTGTCATGATCGATCACTGGAACTTTTGTATTTATAAATGTCCTAAAAAAATCTCATAAAATTTTAAAAATGTCCTGAAAAAAATCTCATAAAATTTTAAAAATGTCCTGAATAAAATATCATAAAAATTTAAAAATGTCCTGAAAAAATATCATAAAAATCAAATAACGTCCTGAAATAATCCAAAAAAGTCATATAAAGTCTTGAAAAAACGAACAAAAAAAATAAAATTGTAAAACCTCGAAAGGCAAAGCAACAAAATAAATAACTTCTCTGTGCATAGACAACTCACTGAGTATAAATCCAACGACTCGCAATCCAACACTGTGCTTTAATGAAATCATGCATGAACAGATGAAAATTTTCAATTAAACCAAACATTCAACCTGATCAAACTTGTCATATCAATCAACCTCAAAGTCATTTGTCCTTGTCTCTACTATCATGGGTCTTATATAGGGTGTGGTATACTCGAAACCAGACTGTGTCCTGTCTTAGATGGGGTATCGCATGTCCTGAAACCAGACAGCATGATCGTCCTATCAACACTTTCAACTTTTGACAACGAAGATCAAGGTGTTTGTTTGATTTATTGGAATTTGTGCATCTTATCTTTTTTTTTACTGATTTATCTTTGGCTTCGATCATGTTCCTATGTTGCTCGATGATGTCACTGAGTGATTTAGAGTGACCGGGATGGTTCATGGTCCCTTTCTTTTTTGTTGTGATTGTTGTTTGTCTGTGATGTGTCTGTCTTTTGCAAAAGGGGTTGCATTTCAGCTCTGGCCTTCAATGCCATGATGCTACGCATCCGTTTTGCTACATTAAAATAAAGGTTCTCACCTACAAAGTGCATTACTGAAAGCAAGTTTTTCTTCATCTCTAACTGTCCTCTATTTCATTTTCTTCTTACTAACATTTCTTCTATCCGTTCAGATAGTCAGTTCAGTCTAGTGCTCCGATCTCCAAACACATATGCTGCATCCTGCATCCATTTGGTTAGTACATTTGCATTACATCAAGCATAGCATCAAAAATTTTATCCATTTCATATTATAAATGCATCAAAAACACATAAAAAAATACATCCATACATGTTCCACAATGGTACATAAACAATGCATAAGTCATCCATACATGGAAAAAAACATAAGTCATAACACATTGCATCCCATCATATCATATATCAAAAAAATATCGGAGTACAAAATTGGACTGTCTGTCCTAAGTATGGGCCGCAGGCTGACTACAAAATGTCAAACTACATAATGTCCATTGTTTGTCCTAAGGAGCACGTGCCTGTGTCACTGGGTGCTCCCTCTGTCCTCCTCATCCTTGCAATGTCTCACAGATGATGTCCCTCCTGGTCCTGGCTGTGGTGGTCTCATAGGTCCACTCACCCCCATGCTGCTCAATGACCTTCGAGAGCGTGCCCTACTCTCTGTCCTCGATCGTGCCCGATATGAAGGTGCTCTCTACTCTGGTGGAACTGGACTCTCATATAGTGTCCTCCAATGGCGTATCTCCTCTCCGGTCTCTACTAACATCTGCGCTAGCTCCCGTACATTGGCATCCCGAATCGACCCAATATACTCAGTGACTCTCTGTCCTTCTCACTGTGCCTGTGCTACTGTTGTATCCCAAGCTGCTGTGAGTCTAGCTATCTCTGCTCTGAACTGCTCATGTTCTCTCTCTAAAGTCACAATGTGATCTTGTTGACTCGCTATGGTAGCCCTGAATATCTCCATCTCCTCTGTCCTAGCTATCTCTGGCTCTATGGGTATGTCCTGTAATGCCTCCTGCTCCCCACCCTCATCATCCTCATCCTCATCCCCCTCATCCTCATCACCACCCTCATCCTCCTCATCCTCATCATCTCCCTCCTCCTCTCTAGTGAGTGGGAAGTCCTCCTATCGCCTAGGTACTGGAATGTCCGGATCTGTCAATGGCACTAGTCGTCGTCGTGCAAACCATCTCTCATATTCCTCTGTCATCCCGACATCCACCACATCTGATCTCCAATCCCACTGTCTTTGCTATAGCTGTGAGAAGTTAGCATATGCTATGTGTGGCGGGATCATACTCCCCCATTGACTCGTCTCTCTGTGTGATCGGGCAAAGTGTGCAGTCCTCCTAGGTACATCCTGCCTCTCTCCAAACTGTCATCTAACTCTCTCTGGTAGGTACATCTCAATCACTCTCTGGTGATTCACTGGTTTCCTAATCAAGTACCTCTCCTGTCTACAATACGGTAGCTCATCACTATCATCTGACCATCCAGGGCAATCATGATATGGCCTCCATGTGAACTCTCTCAGTCTGTCTAGCTCGTGTCGCCAATATAAAATGTATCCAAAAGGACCCTGTCTCAGTGCTTCCCCATAGCAGTACACATATGGTCAATGTGGTACTACCTGTCTCTCTGTAATCGATCGACATATGGCTATGTGCTCAAATGCCCATACCTGTAACAATGTGACTCCATAGCTCAAAGTCTGAACTCCCTGATATGCTATCTGATGCAACTGAAAATACAACATAGCCAGTACACATGGTCCCCATGCATACACTGTCCCCTCTGTCTCCATCTGCTCTAGCACTCTTCCCCATTAAATAGGGAATCCATGTCCTCGTCTATCTCCTATTAGTAGACATGCTATGACCAGGACTATCACTACATATCGTTGATCGTACTCTGATGCCATGGTCTCCCAGCTAATCTCCCTCTCGACAATATCCAAATCATCTGCATCGCACTCAAACAATCTGTACAATGCATCTCTCCCTATCACTGGGTCGTATTCTATCATCTCTCCATGTATTAGAATGTGGAGGATCCGCCATACATCCTCTAGTGTCACCGTCGCCTCTCCAGTCACCAGATGGAATGAGGAGGTCTCTGAATGCCATCGCTCAGCCAATGCGGTAAGCAGTCCTGTGTTTTCCCTAATCTCGGGAATGAATGTGACATAGTATATCCCAAGTTCTGCTAATGTATCTCTGTCTGTGCTCTTGAGTCTATGTCGTAGCATGAAGCAGTCAGGTCGGTTCTCCCGCGTGATCAGTGGATACTGTCGACTTTGCATCACAATTGGGGCATATTTTTGTCAGTTTTAGGGTTTGCTCCTACGGTTTGTATTTCCTCATTTTCAGGTCCAATTAGGGTGTTTTTCATCTAATCTGACCTATCCTACCCTTATCCCCCCTTTCGGATCCTTTGCATGTCATTTTGACCAAAATTAGGGTTTGCATTGCACAATTGCGCCTGTGTCAAGGAACTTGTGCCTGTGTTAGGTAACCTGCACCTGTGTCTCCCTACACAAGCGTAGAAGACCCTACACAAGCGCAGGATTCACCCTACACAAGCGCAGAAGTCAGTTTCTGCATCCTCTGTGGGCCCCGCAATGTCTCGCAAGCAATCAAAATTCATCAAATTGAAAACATGGGTTTTTGAGATACATACTGCTGCTCCTACGTCGTCCGGTCATATGAATGTGCATACACATTCCTCGAGGTGATTCACCATTGGAATGTTCGCCATCTCTCTGCAAGTGTCCTTGTCCAGAGCAACAAATCCTCCTTTTTGTCTAGTGCAAATGAGCAATTTTCAATCTCTTTTTGTCTAGTGCAAATGAGAAATTTTCAATCTCTTGGTCTCATTTATAGATCTTTGTCAGTGCATAGATGGACGTGCACCCTCTCCATCTTATGTTGGTTGCGGTCTTTTGCATCTTATATTGCTTGTCCTTCATGCATCCGATATCTGATTGTCAGTCTGTTTGCTCCTATCATTTTCTATCATTTTTATCGATCAATTGGCCTCTTTTTTGCATGTTTCCGGCCAATTCCTCGAGGGGGCATGCATGTGTCATTATTATTTTCTGGGGCATTTTCATTATTGTTCTTTGAAACAATGCTTAAAATCGCATTTTCTCAAAGAGGGGCAAAATGTAGACACCTAAAAATGGTCAACGCTTGCGGAGTCATACTTTAACATTTGCGCATTGCCTCATTTTAGGTTTTTGCGTCGCATTAACATTTCTCCTATGATTCGCACTTGGTCTTTATCATTTGCAAGCATCGAGTCATTCTTCTACATTCTTCATTCATCTCACTCTCAAATTTGGTCTTGTCGACAACACTCTCCAATCATGATTTTGATCGATCTTATCTTGTCGCATCAATGTGCGTGCTCATTTGTCATCATTTTGGACATTGTCAATCTTAATTAGGGTTTTGTCCTCTTATCAATCTTATCGATTTGCCATCAATCTTTATCATTTTCAATCTTGTCATTTTGTGATCGATTTGTCATCGGTCGTTGTCATGTTCGATCTTGTCATTTTGCGATTGATTTGTCATCGATCGTGGTCATTTTTCAATCCTGTCATCTTGCAATATATTTTATCATCGATTCTTGTCCTGTTGTCGATCTTGTCATTTTGCGATCGATTTGTCATTGATCGTTGTCTGTCTCAATTATGTCAATTTGGATCAATTAGTCATTGTTCCTCGTCAATTGGTGCATTTATCAATCAAATCTTTTATCACATTGGTCATTTATCAATTCAAAATTATGATCAAATCGAATGGGCATTAATTATCTTTTGTCAAGACCTAATTGTCATTCTTGCATGGCTAATTCATCTTCTAGGGTTTCATGATTTAATCATTTAACCTTGTTTGTCATTTATAATTTATTTATTTATCCTAAGTCTTTTCATCGCAATTAAATGTTCATTTAATTGGCTAATTATTCCTCTTTTTGTGAATTGATTAATAAATGAAAATTTATTAATTAATTCACTAATGCCTAATTTCTAATTTTCATCAATTTCTTAATTCCTAATTTCTTAATTCTTCTTTTTCTAATTTTCTAAATTTTCTAAATTCTTAATTTCATTCTCTCCTATTTTTCTCCTAAATTCATGGGAATGACATAGAAATTTGTCATAATTTGTCATAATTGACAATCAATCAATTTTTTTGACATAGAAGTTTGTCATAAATTGTCATAAATTGTCATAAATCTTTGCATAGCAATTTGTCATACGCATGTCATAATTTTGCTATTCTTGATTTGAATTTCCATTCGAATCACTATCATGCTAATTTGATCATCTCTCCAATTTTTCTATAAATTGGATGAATTTCTTCAATCCCAATCTAATAATAATGAGAATAATCAGACTATCGAATTTCTAATCAATCACGCTTCGAGTACTCTTGAGCAATAATCTTGTCTACTTGCTTTCAATCATGATCATGCACTAGTAGGTGAGATCCACAACAAAACTATTTGGAGAAGAAAGAAGGACAATGGAGCCGCATGAAAGAAGCATTCAGATCTGCATATGGTTTGCATAGTATTTACTTTTGAATGTTTCAGTTTCATGTCTTTATTGAGTGTATTTAGGATAGATCATTACATTTGAGCTTTCGTGATTGAGCTAGATTAGTATTTTGATATACAAGATCATGTATATATTGTTTGTTTCATTGAAACTTTTGAAATGAAACAAAGTATGCAAAAATGCTTCATACGCAAAATTATATGGAGAGCGTAGTGTAATTTTCAATCTTTTACCAATCCCCTAATCCAATATCTAAGCACCAACTCATCATGTGAGACACCAATCTCAATTAGAATATACAAGATATATGTAATGCAAACCTTTAAGGATGAATACTCAACTACTTCCCAATCTAATCAACTTAAGAACATTCTCACACTATACATAAGATCTTTAAATTAAATTGCACATAATAATAACTAAGTAGACAGTTTACACAAGTTTTGCCACTTTTATCTTGCTACTCATTCAGCATCATCGCCCACATACTTCTGTATCAACCACAAAGGAATGAATCTAATCAATAATGTATGTATGAATTCCAATATTGATTAGAATTATAAGATATTTAAAAATATCCACAAGTTGACCACATGCAAAACCACCAATCAAGTGTGTAGTCGACTATGTACTAAAGCCCAAACATTTTTGTAGGACTAAGGACGTGTTATGCTTTGTTTCAACACATACTCAACTAGCCCAATGAACATCCACACACTTCATGCAATATGTGCACAATAAAATACTCTGATACATACATTCAAAATATCATTATAGACTATGAACTATCACAATGATCATTTTATTACTTATCTCTTATTGTAGGTTGAATCTTAGCTTGTACACTCTAGAATCTAAAACATCATACACAACACAACTTTACCTCCAAATTAGAGGCCATAAAACATCACTATAGTAGAATGTGGTACCATAAAAGTTGTCATTGGATACACAGTGTCTGATTAACAGACCTGAAAGACATATCACAAATATTTTTGGATCACTTTCAACAATTGGAATAGATGTATGATGATATTATTAAAATTTTGCAAGAGAGCTATCCACATATCTTGTTACTATCCTTCTGAAATTTAAATTCTTAGACATTACTTCTTTGAAGTAACTAAATTTGTTCTAGCTATTAGACACTTCAAATCAAGTACACTTGCATTTAATAATCATTGACTTCTTTGACATCAATGACAAAATAATGTTCAATAATCTCCCCCTTTGTCATTGATGGTGAACAACAAATGTTTGCCAACACAAACTTGAGAGCAACACACCAAAACAATCCAAGCTTTTCAAAGGCTCCCCCTATGAGATATATCCATTTCTATTGTTAAAAGGCTTCTGAGCATTTTTGGCTTCCTTAACTCAGAAACCTCTTTTCTTTAAAAATACAAAATTTTGGCTTTCTATCTCCCCCTTTGGCATCAATGTCAAATGACAACACACAAATTCTATTGCTCTTGATCCCTCTATTTGAGTACTTAATCTCTCCAGAAAACCACCAAGATTGCTTATAGCAGGGAGTCAACACTCCCCATTAACTTGGGCTTCCTCTTGAATCAAGAGGAGCAAGTTGCCACTCCTAACTTCTATCTGAGATACTCAAATGCCTCCTTTGGAAGAGGTTTTGTAAAGATGTTAGCAATTTTCTCTTTTCTCTTAGCATATTCTAAGTTCACTTTATATGCAACATTCTCTCTTAAGAAATGAAACTTATTTGAAATATGTTTTGTCCTTGAATGCATTACCAAATTATTTGAAATGTTTATAGCACTTGTGTCACCACAAAGAATAAAAATCGGTTCATCAAACTCTATTTTGTTTCCTTCAAATTATATTTCATCCATATCACCTAGATGCAACAAGAAACTATTTTATAGATAAGGATATTGAGTTCTAGTTTTTTTTAGCCAAGATACAAGATTTATTAAGCATATGGGTGGACATAAACAAAGAAGTTGCAAATAAATTAAACATAATCAATATGGTCTTCATTTTTCTCTCAAGTACATTACATATATATAGGAGTTTAATCTCCTGAATATAGGAAACTCTTACAACAAATTATCTAAATATATTGAATTATTTTAACAACTCAATATATTTGTATCATTTATTCAACAAACCTCACAACTTATTATTTTTATGTGTCCAATGTGAACACTGATTCCCAACATTCCCCCTCTTAGTGTGAGTATGATAAAAACTCATAGCCTTTATCTATAGTAAGCCCAACTCTTGTGGCTTATGATATTGATTCAAAATGAAAGGCATCTCCCATCAACCTTCCATGGTTTTCACACAAGTTTACCACAAACATGGACATGAATAGGAACCCACTCATCTGTTCACCTCATGTGGTTTTCTGGATCCTCCCACAAACCCTTTCAAGATCCATGAACTGGATTACACTAGTGCTTTTGTTCACTACAATATTTTACACTAACGGGTTACGTAAGAAAATAACCCACACATAGCAATTGTTAATGATCATGCCACTCAATCTCCAACAACAGAGGAAATTTTCACTGCAACTGGAGACAAAACATTTTTTCCCTCATTATGTAAAAATTTCAATTATTAGAAACATACAAAATAGAAACACACATTACAATTAAGGATTGTTTTGAATTATAAAATTTCAGGGTGCTTAAGTTTGCGCTACTCCACCATCGTCATGTGGTGGGTGAAGAATCAAAAGAGAAGATTTCAGTTAAAGTGAGGGCCATGCTGGTTCTTTTGGAGCATGAACATGATGAGCCTTCACTCGCCCCTGTTCCAATCAGGCATAATTAGCTAGATAATGCCTTTGCCCCAGGAACACCTGCTCAGGCATTTCCCATGCATTTGGGTGCAGGGGTTCCAAGTAGCCTCGGTTCTTCTCAACAGTTGCCAAACAATCTTCCTCACAATCATGGACATGCACAAGATAATCCCGAGGAGGATCAAGGAGAAAATGAAATTGAATGAGATGAAATGGAGGAGTAGCAACAATGTAGAAAATGAAATTTTTGGCTCGTTAATAGTACTAGCTTATTTTGTTCTTACAGATTCGGGCAATTTTGATAAAGATTGTATATCCATGTTTACATTTTAGTACATGCTTAGGAGCATATTGTTGGGTTTACACGAACAGTTGAATGATATTTTGGCTAATCAAGAGCCATGAATATGAATGTTCTGTAACTACTTTTTATATTAATATAAATATATATACAGGCTTTTTCCTTTCACCAAAAAATAAAATAAAATGAAATGCCACCAAAGTTGATAAGCGACCCTATCATTGGTGAGTGACGAGAGGATGTTGAGTGTCCTCTTTCCTTTGTTACCTCCTACCTCTAATATTTGAATTTATCTAAAACATGTATTCTTCATCAGTAGGACATGATAGATCTTCATCATTGTCATGATTTTCCCAATCAGTTTCTTTAGCTAAGGAAGCGTGATGATCCAGTTTATCATTTAGTAGATCTTGTGCCCTCTTCTTACAATTCAAAATTACATGTCCTATTTCATTACAATAGAAGCACCTGATTTTTCCTTTTGAAGGAATATGCTTGGATTTGTACTTGCCTTTTCTTGCTTTGTTATGTACAAATAAGACCTCTTCAAATTCTAAGTCTTCATTATGGTCAACTAGAGTAGATATTACCCCTTCAAGACTAATGGTTACCTTGCTTAATGTGAACAACATTCCAACATATTTTTAGGCAAACTATTCAAAAGTATTACTTTAGCATCATCATCTTTTACTTTCTCATTAATCACAACTAGCTGATTTAGGAGAGAGTGAAACTTGCTGATGTGATCTACCATTTTTGTACCTTTTTCCATCTTCAATATGTAGACACCTAAAAATGTCTCATTGATCATGTGCTAATTATTAGTCCAATTAGTTAAATAATTCTTTAGTTCTTTTATTAATTAATCTTATTCTTCTAATTTCATATTTCTTCATCATCTTACTAATTATTCCAATTTCAATTCTATCATCGTTTAATCATTTAAACCAATTTTTAATGCTAATTAAATATTTATTATTTAATTAATTATGGTTATTAATCCTTCAATGTAAATAATCTTTATTATTTAAATAAATTATATTTTCAAATTCTATCTTCTAATCATTTAATCATTAACCCTCTTCTAAATATTAATTAAATATTTATTATTTAATTTATTATGATTTAATTCCTTTAATTTAAATAATATTTATTATCTAATTAAATTCAATTTCTAAATAGTTAAATAGTTCCTTTAAATTATTTAATTAGCTAATTAGTTTCTTCTAATTTCAAATATATGTGCATGATTTCAAAAATCAAATTGAATATCAAAGTCAAAGTTCTAAATATATTCAAATGACAAATTGAATTTAAAATAAATTCAATATTTGAATTAAATCTCATGCAAAGATTAAATTGAAAATCAAAGTCAAAGTGCAAGCACACGCTAAATTAATTAATTAAATCATTATCTTTTCAATTCCTATTTATATCTTTCACTTTGCTTTTTCCCAAAATGTTTTCAATCAGTTAACTATTCCATCTAATTTAATTGATCTTTTCACTTAATTGATTAATTACATAATTTCTTTAATTCTCTCCAATCATTTTTTTTTTTCTATCTTCCACTTGGCTTATTCTAAATAAAGTTTTCTTTATCGTCCATCAATCATTCTCCAATCATTCTTTTTCATTCTTTCAATCAGCTTTTTTATCAATTAGTTAACTCAATTAACTATTCAATCAATTCTATTCCACCTCCAAATCATCAATTTAACTATCAATCAGCATGTGAGCTCACTTGAGTTCCATCTCTTAATCAATATGTCCCACCTCTCAATCAATCCTCTCCAAGAATATATAAATTGAGCATTCAATCTCCATTTTCAATAATCACAAACTTCGAATCTTTATGTCATTTGTAGGTTGCTAGCATAATATCTGAGAGCCATAATACCACAAAGAAGAGAAGAACAATGGAAGCCATATGCAGTCATGGAATAGGGAGTCTTAATTGAATATTTTATATTCCTATTACTTTTCTTTGGATTATTTCATTGGTTTATTTAGGATTCTTTGATTATATAGGGATTCGTGATTTCCCTTTGATTCTAATTGAATAATCATTAATTTTATATACAACATTTTGGTGAACCCGACGTGAATCAACAGCTAATTAACCCTCTGTATTTTCTGTGTGATTTTTGTAGATTGTATGGATTTTAAAAATTTTTGCGGGTTTTGTACGGATTTCAAAAGTAGAAACAAACATCACGCAATCATGTAAACATCATCACACAAAGACAACATTATGCATTTGACCTGTCAGGGTCACACATTTGTGTTGATACCTTCACGCATTCACCTAGATATAATTACGCATTCACCATTCATATTTAGGCATTTTGTTTGTTTCGTTTTCCTGATTTTCAATCCTTTGTTCTGTCTAAATTTTGTAAATTTGAAGATTTTTTATCCCTATATGATGCTTTCAATATAACATCTTATGACACATAAGGTAAAATTTAAGATTTCAGGTGCTCGAAGAACATCAGAACAAAGGAGGCAAGCTAGACGTTATCATCGAATTATAAAGGCAGAAAAAAGGATACAAGACCTAGAGGACCAACTAGCTATTGACAGATACAACAACCTAGTTCTATCATACAGAGTGAAATATGACTTGCTTAATATAGGATGATTGATGAGAGATCTGACGAGGGCCTCACAGTCTATTTTGTAGGTTTCTGGTGAAGTTTAGGCTTTCTGGTTTTTTAATAAAAAATTGTTTGTTTATCTGTCACGCATTCGCTTTGACAGTTTCACACATTCGCTCTATTAGTTTCATGCATTTTGTCAATCATCATAACAAAATCTTATAGATAGTATTACGCATTCACTCTGTTAGAATCACACATTCGTTCAATAGGTAGTTTGGCTTTCTATTTTCTAGTTTTTTAATGTGTTTTCTGGTTAACCGATTCCTTGTTTGCAGCGTGTGGCGAAATTACAGAGAAGGCTTGATCATCCCAGATTATTTTGGAAACCACTAACAATTTGATTGCAGGATCCTTTAGGGTTAAATCACTTTTGGATTTTGGGTTTAAAATTGACATGCATGCTTTCACACTTTAGCTTGGTGCTTAAAACAAATGTGGTTAAAATTGACATGCATGCTTTCACACTTCAATTTGGTGCTTAAAACAAATCTGGTTAAAATTGGCATGCATGCTTTCACACTTAAGCTTGGTGCTTAAAACAAATCTAGTTAAAATTGACATGCATGCTCTCACACTTCAACTTGGTGCTTAAAATTGATCTTGGGTTTAAAATTGACATGCATGATCTCACACTTCAATTTGGTGTTTTAAAATAGACATGCACATGCGGATCTAACACCTCAGTTTGGGCTTTAAAATTGACGTGAATCTGGCTTATGAATAGAATAAATAGCACATTGCTATATCTTAAGGAAGGAATCTCGATCACTTTCTCTTTGTTTGGAGTGGTCCTACTGTTAACACACGCTATCCTCTCCCTTGGCTTTTGTGGACCTAGGTGCAAGAGAAAAGTGTTAACGACACTCATTTTTTTCTTTTCAGTAGTGAGGGGTATCTTTGACTGGGGATTTCATCATCCCATAGAGGTACTTCGAATTGGGATACATTGGGGATATCATCTCTCATAGCGTACTCTCGAGCGGGTTTTTTGAGTCACTATATAAACATATTGGTCAAGCGGCTAAAGTGTTGAGTGAATTCGACATATGTGGGGGCCTTCCTTGCACCAATAAGCTTAACTAAATCCTTAAGTGGATTGCTCTGAGAATCCATCGTTGGATCGGGATCCCCGGAAACTTACAATAAGAACCAACTTAGTAGCCCAAATCCCACATTCATTGATTCCAAGAGTGCAGATCGTACCCCATAGATACACTTCATGTACCTTGCATTATCAGATAGAAATACCTCGGTGATAAGATCTTCAGATCTTCAGGGTAAGAGAGACTGGCATGCCCGAGAAGTGTGTGTCGTTGAGTGGAGCCAATACTGCCAGACTCTCTAGCTGTTCATCTTGTTTTTGTATTGTATTGTAAGGGTCTCTTTGAATGTTTTCCACTTTCCAGCCTAAGATTGTCTTTTTGTGTTTTTATGAGTATCGTTGTGCTAAACTAGTATTGAGTCAGTATTTGGCCTATTTCAAGTCCATCCTTGTGTATATATGAATTCTTAGAGTTTGTCAGAACACAGTTCATTGAGCTATACTTATCTTTAGACAATGTTCTCATAATTGAAAAAATAGACTTGTCTTACAAATAGAGTTATTTGAAACAGATACCTTGAAACATTTGACAAATCCAATAGTCCAAAATTTTACATACTTGTGACCATAGGTGTTCTTAGAGTTCTTAGTCCTTGCATAGTCCCTAGCATAGTCCTCATTGTCATCCTCATTATAGTCCTTATTTTACGTCCTTCGAATTTGCATAGTCCTCATTATCATCCTCATTATAATTGACATTATTGTAATCTTCTCATAAGTCCTTATTTGTTTCCCATTAACCTCCTAGTTCATTTTAGTGTCATGATAATCTTCATATTAGTCCTTGTTTAGACCTCATACATGTTTGTCTTAGTTCATCGTCATTTGCATACTCATCCTAGAATGCCATAACATGTGTCCTAATGGGTCTACCAGGTGATGGTTTGCTACCCTCTGAGCAACCTAATCTAGTGCCAAACGACGGTCAATGAGAAATCATTGACGGTTTAGATAACTTGGCTTGGAAATTAAAGACAAGTGCACCTCAGTACATAGGAGTCGAGTTTGAGCTAGATAGAGAGTATAAGATTGCCCGTAGAATTGACAGAGAGATTGTTGCAGAACTTCTTAGACAAGAACTTGAAAAACTTGCATTGCAAAAATCTCAAAGTACTCAACAAGTTCCATGTCCAAATCCCCAGTAGAGCGTTAGGTCTAGTGTTGCATACCTCACTTTTTGGTCTAGAGTATTGCATTCATAATCAAGGTCTGTCATCATCTTTCATTAGGTCCTAAAGTGTCCTCATATAGAAGTCTTAAATGCCCATCACAAGGTCACAAAAGACAAAGAGTAAAATGGACCCAAACAACGACCCACCAATTAATCCTTCTTGGATCATGGACATGTCAAGCAGTCAAAACTCTCAACAGTCAAATCCCTATGTCATGCCGACAATACACGAGCTACAACAAAACTTAACATGTGAGGAAACTGAATCATCTTAACATGACCCACATGTCCTTATGATTCTAAACGCTCTTGTAAACAATAATAGGGATATATATCTTTCTTTGTTATTGCAAAATGGTGCCAAGTTACCTCAAGGTTTTGATGTCACAATGATCTTGCCACCAGGGATTACTTTAGGTCAAAATAGCAATCAACTACCAAATGTAACACAAACACAAGCTATGACTTCAAGTTCCTCCCAAAATGCATCAACATCATTAACCCAAGCAAATTTGGTGTCAAACACAAGTTCTCAATAGAGTGCATCGTCCTCAACAATGAACGTTAGTGCATAAACACATGCTACCATAGCCTCTGAAACTACACCAGTAATGTCAAGTGTTTCAACACCAAGTCAAACACAAGACTCACATATTTATCATACAACAAGTGCGACTCAACCTCCGATTTCCTACTCAATAGGTTATACATACAGTCTTCGAAACATAAACCCAGGTTCCGCTAATACAATTAGTACAACGCAATCAAACATGGGTTCACAATTCACTTATTTCATAGTACCCAGCAAAATCCATAACATGTAGAATTATAGTTATGGTACATTCCAACAACCTCCTATTTATACTACCACAAATCCTTTTGTGGGAAATATACACGCACAAGGTATACCACTAACTCAAAATTTTTTTTTAACCCAACAAATATAGAACCTATAACAACAGACGACAACTATGCAAACTAGTAATGACAAAAAGAGCTATACAATGCAGGACTTACATCCTTATCCCTTTGATCATACAATATACATGCATGTTTTCCCTCCACATTTTGAAACACCAAAATTTGACAGATATCGAGGGAAAGGTGATCGTAGAGATCACTTTACATAATTTTTCATTGCATGTATAAAGGTTGAAACTAAAGGCACTTATCTAATGAGAATGTTCCCAAAAAGTCTTGGAGGTTCTGCCTTGGAGTGGTTTTCACATCTCCCACCAACGATCACATCATGGGGTGAACTAGCTAAACAATTCATTGCTATCTTCTCACATAACATTGATACCCCAGTTACATTAATGGATCTATGTGCTCCAAAACAATATGAAAATGAAACATTTGCATCCTTCTTACAAAGATGGAGATCTCTCTACAAAGGATGCAAGACTATTATTCCTGAAAACTGTGCAAGTTGACATGTTTTCAGAAAACTTAATCCCAAAGATTAAGTGCCTGATACAAATGCAATGTTTGACCACATTTTAACAAATCACTGAAAAGGCCTTAAAGTGTGAGAAGGGAATTGTAGAACAAGGTATCATACAGTATGGAAATTCTACAAACAACACCAACAATGATAAATCTAAGTTTTGGTCAAGAAATAAGAATGTGACCAATGATGGTGTGGTAGACACCCATACAGTGAACAAAGCTCAACCGATTGTATCTTTACAAAGACTAATTCAATCATCTAGTCAGAATAAAAGTCCACATACAAAAAATAACACACTTTCAATAAACGCAAATGCTGCACAAGCTACAAACACAAGGTTCTTGAGGATGAATGCTCCAAGAAGGAACTACACACCACTGGGTGAGCCTATTGAATCAACGTTAAAGAAATTAATACAGAAAAATATGATCACTTTTCAGAGGTTAGAGTATATGAATAGGGTCCTTTCAAACCTACATGGTGGAATGATAACAATTTTTGTGACTATCATTGTACAAAAGGTCATAAGACTGCAAGTTGTTATAAGTTGAAGAACTTAATTCAGGACCTGATAGATCAAGGTGACATCACAGTTGATACCAACAAAACTTCAGCAAACACAAATCACACCATCTTTAAGGATCCTTTTGTCAAACATGACAAAGGTAAGGCATCAACATCAAGAACATAAGACAACGCTGCCAACTACACAAAATTCTCATATGACTATACCATTCATGCTATTAGCTCAGGAGATGTACTAAATGTTGATTCACAAGAAGAACTTGATGATGATGAGCAAAATCAAGGGACTAATAACTATGATAACCAAGTTTGCATGATGTCAGAAGCACCAAAATATGATAAAGACGAGAATATTTGTCTTATGGACTGGGGGTAGGAAGAACCACTTTATTCAGGATGATTTGAAGATGAAATTATAGCACAAATCATGGATGTCTAACTTGCACATGATGAATATAGGATGGGATATGAAATAAACCTTGATAACATAACATGTGTTGATGAAATTTCCCTCACAAGAGATAATACAGTGGCTACTATCATAATAAATCTAAGAGATAGAGATTGTGCAATAGTTACCTGCAAATCAAAAGTAACCTTGCAAGGAGTACCATCAAATCAATCACCAGTAGTAGGGAACTATAATGTGGTTGAGCAACTAAAGAAAATCCTAGCACAGATATCACTCTTTGAGTTGTTGCATATATCACCAAATCACAGAGCTATCCTAGATAAAGCACTTCAAGATTCAGTAGTCGACAAAGATATAGATGAAAATGCTTTCCAATCCATGGTAGGGAAACTGGCTAATGCTACCCGTATTTCTTTCATGGAATGAGATGTTCCTAATGATAGACTTTTCCATAATGATCCACTACATCTAGAAGCTTACATACATAAGAAGAAAGTCACAAGAGTACTTATAGATGGAGGAGCCACTCTTAACATCTATACACTAAAGCTAGTCAAGGCATTGGGTTATTCTTAACTTCACATTGATCCTTCAAAGAAAATAAATAATAAAGCATATGATGATGATGAATGCCCTTCAAAAGGTGTAGTCACACAACTAGTATAAATAGGACCTATCACAACAAAGGTTACCTTTCAAGTGTTGGATAGAGAACTAGGGTATAACATGGTCTTAGGCCGCCCATGGATTCATGCCATGCAGGTCATACCATCAACATTCCACCAATGTGTTAAGTTTCCATACAATGGCATTGAAATCACCATCCATGGTGATCCAAACCCATTTCAACACTGTAATCACTTAAAGGCAAGTGTGGATAACTAGGTATCGATTAATCAAGCAACACCGCTCACTACACATAGATTCATTGACAATCATAGAAGCACAAAAAGATACACCAACAACGTATTCTTTATAGATTAAGGATGTTGGTTGTGGGGAATACTCCATTTCAAGTACCTCAAATGTCAAACAATTATCTCTTTCTCCTAAGTCTTTTAGGAAACCTCAGAACACTGTGATGGAACAAGATAAAGGAAAAGAGATAGTAAAGTACTCAAATTCATGCTCAATCATTATTACAGGAAGAATCCTTAAATGAAGATGTCAATCAATGGATATATAGAGAAGACGATGACATGACAATACCTAGATTACCTTTGGATCAGTATGGGAATGGTTTCAAAATGCTACAAAAACATGGGTATGATGGTGCCATAGGCTTGGGACTACAGTAACAAGGAAGATTGGAACCTGTTCTACCTCACGAAAACCCAAAGAATCAAGGGTTAGGATATAAACACGTACCAAAGATAATAGAGGAAAGACAACATACACTAGATATATTGAATAAACCTAGGCTACCGTCAGAGTACATACCTCAGTATCAGTTATCAAAATGGGTATTTCCCCTTTCATCTCAGAGAAGCAAAAAAGCACCAACATATCCTAGTATGGAATTAGATGGTGAAGATATGAGGCGTCTTCTACAAGAAACTAATACATAATCATTTAACAATATAGTACTTGAAATATCTGCACAAGCAAATGTGATAACAAAAATGGGATTAGCACCGACAAATGACTCTAATCCTTGGATTATGTTGATGAATAATGATGAAAAGTAAGTACTCAATAGATATTGAGAGGGGGGGGGGGTGAATCAATATAGACAAAAACTTTCTCAAACCATTTTGACTACAAAGACTGAACTAGCTGGTAAATAATATCACCAATCTAAAATAGGGTACTACCGGTAAAACACAGTATGACTACGAAAAACACAAAGCGGTAACACCTAGATCAATTCAAGACCTAATACCTTATCACAACTTCACCCAAAAGCTTAAGCAAGTAATACACCAGAAATACTTCTGATCATTGAATCAACTTGCATTACCGCTTAACATAAAACACTAAACCATCACATGAAAAACATCACACATGACACAATGATTTTTCACGTGGAAACCCAACTGGAAAAAACCATGGTGGGGATGAATACCCACAAGCTGTTCTTTGAACTCTTATGAAGTCCGCTCTGTTAGGAGCCTAGTTTGATTCAAGACTTTTACAATAGGTTCCACTAGGAAGCGATCCTGCTAGGGATCACCCGGTTAAGGGATGGCTAAATACCTGGTTAAAGGTTAGAACCCTGTTAAAGGTTACCTCGCAAGAGGATTTGAAGAACTCATTGAGTTGAGTCACCCTGTTAAAGGATTTACACAAAATCCTGTTAAAGCTACTCGGTTAAGGGATTTTCCAACTACTGAAATGATTAGAAGTCAACAGGTAATACATTGATCTGATAACAACACACAATGCCAAGGCAGATCCACTTTTAGCTCCTTTGCTTCTATAATCACACTCTACAGGTATCAACACACTTCTCTGGTCTGGCAAGAATCAAGTATCTCTTCACTTGGATACATACATAGCATTTGCCAACAACTTCACAATGCAAATCATCATTGACCTTATAAGAAACAGATAGGTTGGTAGCATAAACCCTAAACCCTAAACATTTAGGTTATCAATACAGTCGGTCCAATCCCGACTATTCAAAACACATTGCATTGAGTAAAATAGTCTTGAATAGATCTCAAGACATTCTCCATCGCTCGTTCTTTGTCACTTCTAGAGGCTGATAACCCATCACACGCTCTCCACCATTTACCGAGACTTCACACATTCTTGAGGTAGATAGGATCAGTCTTCTTTATGCAAGACCTTCAAGAAAATTCTTCACGCGCACAAGGCTGACGTGGAAACATGATCTAATCTTCATCTCAATGCAAACCCATCACAGAATGTCGTTGGTCAAATCACACAGGCTTAAAATGCATCAATCGGAAACCCTGAAGCTATGACTACCAACTGGTAGTCATACCAAATGAAACCCCGATATAAAACTTTCCATATATCGGTTCACATTCCAACATACCAGTTCACTTTGAACAAACATACCGCTTCAATTTTTCACATATACCGGTTCACATCATCATACCAGTTCTCTTGCCAGTTTGCTTACTTGAATATATCGGTTCATACTTTAGCATATTGACATCAATGACAACATACAATATCATCATGTCATCAAACTCTGCACATATACCAACAATCTCCCCCTTTGGCATTGATGGCACAAAGATATCTCTCTACATCACATCTTCTCCCCAATACTGTAGATATCTTCTCCACTTCACATCTTCTCCCCCTTTGACAACAATGCCAAAGTGGAGGCACAAACAACTATGGTCCACTATGCTACTTCCCCTAAGGAGTAGCATCCTTCAACACACTAATCCTGAAAAACATTTGTTAATGCAATACCTGACTGATGTGGAGCACATACCTTTAGTTCACCTCTTGAAGGGGAAGCACCCCTAATTCACCTCTTAAATAGGTAAATGTAGCCTTCGGTAGAGGCTTGGTGAATATGTCTGCTAACTTCTCCTTGCTAGAAACATGTTCCAATACCACTTCTTTGTTTTGAACCTTCTCCCTCAAGAAGTGATACTTGAGCTCGAAGTGCTTGGTTCTAGCATGCAAAACCGAATTCTTGGAAATATTGATTGCACTTGTGTTGTCACAAAATATACTTACCGGTTTAGATACAGGGACTTTAAAACCAATTAAAACATGCTTCATCCAAATTGTCTGAGTGTAGTTCATAAATGCTGCTACATATTCTGCTTTTGTGGTAGACTGAGAGATACAACTCTGCTTCTTACTCATTCATGAGACTAGTCTACCACCAAGAAAGAATGCACCACTGGTTGTGCTCTTCTGATCATCCACATTACCAGCCCAATTGACATCTGTAAACACTTTGAGATGGAAATCATTACTGTATGGATACCACAATCCATAGTCTACAGTTCCCTTCAGGTATCTAAGAATCCGCTTGACTGCTACCAAGTGGGATTCTCTTGGACTTTTCTGGAAATGAGCAGTAATGCCCACTACATGTGCAATGTCTGGTCTTCTGTGTACTACATAGTGCAGCTTACCAATCATTGATTGGTAATCTTTCTCATTAACCAACACCGAGTCATCTTCTTTTGACAATTTACAACCGGTCACCATAAGTGTACCAACCGGTTTGCTGTCTTCCATGCCAAAGGTTTTCAACACCTCTTTGACATACTTGGACTGAGTGATAAAGATACCATCTTTCATTTGTTGAATCTGTAGTCCAATGAAGAACTTAATCTCTCCAATTAGTGACATTTCAAATTCCTTCTTCATCTCATCTACAAATGTATAACTCATCTTGTCATCTCCACCAAAAATTATGTCATCAACAAATACTTCACAGATTAGAATCTGATCTCCTTCTGACTTTAGATAGATATTGCTATCTTCACTTGTTCTTTCAAATCCAATCTTCACAAGATGGGAGTTTAAACGTTCATACCATGCTCTAGGTGCTTGCTTCAATCTATACAAGGCTTTATGTAGCCTACACACCATGTCATTGTCTTCTGATAGGGCAAACCCATCTGGTTGCTCTATATACATTTCCTCTTCAAGTATTCCATTCAGAAATGCAGATTTTACATCCATTTGATATACTTTGAATCCCTTGAAGGCTACATATGCAAGAAGCAATCGAACTCCTTCCAATCTAGCTACTAGAGCAAAGGTTTCTTCATAGTCTTCTCCTTCTTATTGAGCATATCCCTTACACACTAGTCTGGCTTTGTTTCTTACCACTGTGCCATCTTCATTCAGCTTATTTCTGAAAAGCCATTTGGTGCCAATGACATTTTTATGCTCAGGTCTGGGTACCAAAGACCATGTACCATTCTTTTCTATCTGGTCAAGTTCCTCTTCCATTGCCTTGATCCAATCTTCATCTTTATGTGCCTCTTTAAATGATTTAGGCTCAAATTTAGAGATCATGCAAGAGTTTTCTCTGACCTGTCTTCTTGTAAGAATTCCCACATCCTTATCTCCTATGATCTGCTTTGGATCATGATTCAACTTTACATACCTAGGAATGATCTTAGTTGTCTCCTCTTGCTTTTCTTCTTCATCCTCATCTTCATCAGTATTAGCATCTACCGGTGTAAGAGCACTGTTACTAGTACTATGTTGTTTTGGAACCAGTTCCTAGAAGGTTACAACTAGTTCATCTACCACTTGCTCACTGTCGGTTTCCTTTGGTTTTTCATAGGTTTCATCAACTCTAACATTGATACTTTCAATAATTCTTTGACTCCTATTGTTGAAACACTTGAGAACTTTGCTCTTGGTGGAATGCCCTAGGAATATTCCCTCATCACATTTTGCATCAAACTTGCTCTGGTGATCACTCCTCTTGATATAACACTTGCTACCAAACACTCTAAAGTATCTTACTACAGGAGTCTTACCGATCCAATACTCATAAGGTGTTTTATCCTTACCTTTCTTGATGAGTACTCGGTTCATTGTGTAAACTGCAGTGCTCACCGCTTCTCTCCAAAAAGTGTGAGCAACCTTTCCTTGAATCAACATGGTTCTGATTGCTTCAACTACAGTTTGGTTGTTCCTTTCTTCTAGGCCATTATGCTATGGGGTCCGGGGGGCAGACAGTTGCCTCTTGATGCCATTTTCTTCACAATACTTATCGAACTCACTAGAAGTGAACTCACATCCTTGGTCAGTTCTAAGGCATTTGATTCTCTTCCCACTTTCTTTTTCAACCAGTGCTTTGAAGGCTTTGAAATTTCCAAAAGCTTCAAACTTGTCTTTCAAGAATGTGACCCACATCATTCTTGAGCAATCATCAGTAAGAATCATAAAGTACCTATCTCCTTGAATACTCCTAGTTTTCATAGGACCACACAAATCTGTATGCACAAGATCAAGTAAATTACCTGCTGCGAAAGATTTACCTTTGAAGGTTGAGGAAGACATTTTCCCCAGTTGGCATTCTCTGCATAGAGGATTCTCTAGTTTGTTTAGCAGAGGCAATCCTCTGATTGCCTTGATCTTACCAGCCTTCACAATGTTATCAAAATTAACATGGCAGAGTCTCCTATGCCATATCCAACTGTGATCAAACTTAGCCATTAGACATTGACTAATATTTGTATTTAACTGAAATAGGTTACCTTTGGTCTGCATACCGGTGGCCATTAGTTCACCATTCTTTCCTTTGATTTTGCATACTCCATCTTTGAATTCCAAAGTGAGTCCATTATCATTCAGCTGAGCAACACTCAGAAGGTTATGCCCGAGACCTTCTGCCCAATACACATTATCAGCACTGCTTTTTCCATTTAGAGAGATGGACCCTCTTCCTTTTACCATACAAGGTGCATCATTACCAAATCGGACTACACCTCCGTCATATTCTTCCAGAGATAGAAACTTTCTTCGGTCACCAGTCATATGGTGAGAACAACCACTGTCAATAATCCATTCATTAGAAGTATCAAAGCGGGACACAAGAGCCTTCTTGTCTGACACATCTTCCTTGACAGCTAGGAATACTATGTCTTCACTTTCTTCATCTTTTGATTCATCATCAGTGACACCTTCATCAACTGCAACAAGACAACTTCTCCTGTTTCCTCCTTTGAAATTTTTGAACCTCTCTGATTTGTCCTTATTATCACCATTAGGACAGTTAACAACAATGTGTCCAATTCTATTGTAAGAAAATCATTTCAAAGGGAGCTTACCTTAGTATTTACCAGTTCCCTTAGGAAGCCTCTTGGCAAGAAGAGCTTCAAATTCCATCAGGATTTCTTTATCATCCATATCTCTGGTTTGTCTAGGTTCACAACTGGTACTAACTTATTTACCCTTTCTGGATAGTGCAATAGATACTTTAAAGGCTGAATCAGTCTTCTGAACACTACCATCATAACTGTTTAGCTCATAAGAGGTCAACTTAGCAATTTTAGAATCAAGGGGCACCTTTGTCTTGTCAATAGATCTCAACTCCCGAATAGCGGCAACCCTTATTGTATAGACCGGTAATAAGGTTCTCAAAACTTTGCTAACAATGGTGGAATCATCCATTGTGCCTCCTGCACTCTTGATGTCTCCAACAATAGTTTTAATCCTTATCCCATATTGTTGAATGGTCTCTCCTTCAACCATTCACATATCTTCAAACTTTCCTATAAGGCTTTCTTCCTTAGCCTTATTTACATGCTCATCACTGCCATAGATATACTCTAGAGTATCCTATACATCTTTGGGATTGTCTTTATCCTAAACATATATAAACTCAACATTAGATAGGCTATTGATAAGAGCTTCCATTACTTGCCCATTCTCCTGAATTTCTCTTCTTTGATCATCGGTGAGAGTACCGGTAGGGACAACATAAGTATTCTCAACATAGCTCTAGTGTTGAGCACCCATGCTTTTAATGTATATTTTCATTTTGTCCTTCCATATCTTAAAGTTGTCTCTATTAAACTTAGGACATTCCCTCTTCATCATTAGAATAGGATCTTTTCCTCAAGCGGTCAAGCTTACAACATAGAGGACCTAGAGGATGCTCTGATACCAATTGATGAATAATGATGAAAAGTAAGTACTCAACAGATACCGAGAGAGGGAGGGGTGAATCAGTATAGACAAAAACTTTCTCAAACCATTTTGACTGCAAAGAGTGAACTAGCTGGTAAATAGTATCACCGATCTAAAACAGGGTACTACCGGTAAAACACAATATGACTGCGAAAAACACAAACCGGTAACACCTAGATCAATTCAAGACCTAATACCTTATCACAACTTCACCCAAAAGCTTAAGCAAGTAATACACCAAAAATAATTATGATCATTGAATCAACTTGCATTACCACTTAACATAAAACAGTAAACCATCACATGAAAAACACCACACATGACACACTGATTTTTCATGTGGAAACCCAACTGGGAAAAACCACGGTGGGGATGAATACCCACAAGTTGTTCTTTGAACTCTTCTGAAGTCCACTCTATTAGGAGCCTAGTCTGATTAAAGACTTTTACAATAGGTTCTACTAGGAACCGATCCTGCTAGGGATCACCCGATTAAGGGATAGCTAAATACCTGGTTAAAGGTTAGAACCCTATTAAAGGTTGCCTCGCAAGAGGATTTGAAGACTCATTGAGTTGAGTCACCTTGTTAAAGGATTTACATAAAAGCTTGCTAAAGCTACCCAGTTAAGGGATTTTCCAACTATTGAAATGATTAGAAGCAATCAGGTAATACACTGATATGATAACAACACACAATGCCATGATAGATCCACTTTTTGCTCATTTGCTTTTGCAATCACACTCTGCAGGTATCAACACACTTCTCCGGCTTGGAAAGAATCAAGTATCTCTTCACTTGGATACATACATAGCATTTTCTAACAAATTCACAATGCAAATCGTCATCGACCTTATGGGAAACAGATAGGTCGGTAGCATAAACCCTAAACCCTAACAATTTAGGTTCTCAATACATTCGGTCCAATCCTGACTGTTCAAAACACATTGCATTGAGTAAAATAGTCTTGAACAAATCTCAAGATGTTCTCCATCGCTTGTTCTTTGCCGCTTCTAGAGGCTGATAACCCATCATGTGCTCTCCACCGTTTACTGAGACTTCACACATTCCCGAGGTAGATAGGATCAATCTTCTTTATGCAAGATCTTCAAGAAAATTCTTCACATGCATAAGGCTAATGTGGCAACACGATCTAACCTTCATCTCAATGCAAACCCTTCACAGAATGTCATTAGTCAAATCACATAGGCTTAAAATGCATCAACTGGAAACCCTGAAGTTGAGACTACCAACCGGTAGTCATACCAAATGAAACCCCGATATAAAACTTTCCATATACCGGTTCACATTCCTACATACCGGTTCACTTTGAACAAACATACCACTTCACTTTTTCACATTTACTATTTCACATCATCATACCGGTTCTCTTGCCAGTTTGCTTACTTGAATATACTGGTTCATACTTCAGTATATTGACATCAATGACAACATACAATATCATCATGTCATCAAACTCTGCACATATGCCAACATATGTCAATACTTTTGCCAAGGGAAACAACACAAGCTCTACCAAACGAGTTAGATGAAGAAAGACTGCAACAACTTATACTAGGCTTGAGAAGGGTATCCACCACACAAAGGAGGTCCATAAATCAAGAACAAATTTAGTTACAAGAACAAGAGGAGATAAGTGACACAACCTCAGAAAGTGGAACCTACATAGAAAGTGTGACAGATTCTCACGACTATGAATTCCTATCTAACCATGATGGCAACCCACAAGAAATAGACACGACAGATGACAACCAAACACCCATTGATGATGACATTGCCTATGAGGATACACCATGTCATTTAAATTCAGTAAAACATGTTCAAAATAACTAGGTATGCATGTTGTCAGAGTCTTTTACAACAAAAGGAAACAATGACTTACCCCTTATGCATTCACATTTAATTGATTGGGGGCGAGAAGAAACACCAACTCTACACTGGTTTGAGAATGATGAAGCTATTGCAAAATTCCTTGGTGTCAGAGAAGGGTTTCCACGGTGTGATCATAAGGTAGGATTTGCTATAGAATTGGATAGAACAACATAATTTGGAGAGACAAGTGCCTCTGTGTCAGAAGATACAAATGAAAGTGATAACAATGGCAGAAGCAAGTTAGATAACCTCCCTATTGAATAAGAGAATTTAGTATTACTCATGGAAAAGATTGAAGAAGTCAATATAGCAGAAGGAGAAGTTATAGATAATATCCACTAACAAAATCATTAAATCAGGAAAAAAAGGACACGTTCATATGGTTCTTCATACAACATTTGATCAATTTTGATTGGTCCTATGCAGATGTGCTAGGTCTAGATCCAAAATTGGTATTACATCACTTACCATTGCTACCAGGAATCAAACCGTACAAACAAAAACTCAGAAAGATGCATTCATATATTGCATTATTGGTAAAAGTGGAACTCCAAAAACTTCTGGATGTGGGCTTCATTAGACCTATTGATTATTCAGAGTGGATATCCAATTAGGTACCCATGACTAAGCCCACTGGGGGCATAAGAATCTGCATAGAATTTCGAGATCTAAACAAGGCATGTCCTACAAATGATTTCCCATTACCTAACATAGACATGATAATTGACTTAACTGCTAGGAATGAAATGCTTTCATTAATGGATGGTTTCTTGGGATACAACTGGATCAGGATTGCACCAGAAGATCAACACAAGATGACATTTACCTGTCCATGGGGAACATACTGCTGGAACGTCATGCCATTTGGTCTTAAGAACGCTGGGGCAACATATCAAAGGGTTATGACAACATTATTTCATGCCATGATCCATAATATCATGGAAGAATATGTTGATGATCTGCTAGCTAAATCACAAACAAGGGAAGGTCACCTTGAAGTCCTTGCTAAGATATTTGATCGATTATAACAATACAATGTCAGATTAAACCCCAAAAAGTGTGTGTTCAATGTAACAACGGGCAAAATTCCAAGCTTTATTGTTTCTAACTGAGAAATTGAGGTAGATCCAGCAAAGGTCAAAGCGATCATGGATATGCAACCTCCATCAACACTCAAGCAATTAAGAGGGTTGCAAGGAAGATTACAGTCTATAAGAAGGTTCATAGCACAACTAGCAGATAAATGTCATCCATTTAAGCATTTACTTAGAAAAGGAATCGCCTTCAAATGGACAAAAAAGTGCCAAGAAGCTTTTCAAGATTTTAAAGATTATATTCTGAATACTCCAATATTAGTTCCACCTACTCAAGGAAAGCCCTTCTTACTATATATTAGCAACAAACTCATCTTTGGGAGCCCTTTTGGCATAACATGATGATAAAGGAAAGGAAAGAGCAATCTACTATATAAGTAGAACCCTAATTGGATATGAGCTTAGTTACACTCCTATAGAACGAGCATGTCTAGCAATGATCTTCGCATCTCAGAAGCTTAGACACTATATGCTAAGTCACAAAGTTCAACTCATAGCACACTTTGATCCACTCAAATATTTGTTGAGTGGAGCAACATTAACTGGAAGATTGGCCAAGTGGGTCATGATTTTTAAGCGAGTTTGACATAGAGTATGTGGACAAAAAGCCATCAAAGGGCAGATTATAGTGGATAGATTAGAAGAATCTCCCTTGCAAGACAGTCACATGCTACTAGTGGATTTTCTTGATGAATTTGTGTTTACATTAACAACATCCACCACTTGGAAATTATACTTTGATGGATCTTACACAAATCATGAAGTAGGATCTGAGATTATTTTTATCACCCCTCAATGTGATTCTATCCCGAAGTCATTTAGAATCAATTTTCTTTGTACAAACAATATAGCTGAATATGAAGCTCTCATCATAGGACTTCGTACCGCTATGCAATAGAGGATAAAAGAACTACAACTGTATGGTGACTCACAATTGATTGTCAACCAAGTCAATAATGACTATAACACAAAAGATGATAAACTGATGCCTTATAAACAAATGGTAGAAGATTGCAAAGAACACTTCAGTAACATCACTTTTGAAGATATTCCAAGAATGTAGAACAAGGCAACAAATGCCATGGCTATAGTAGGGTCTCTCCTAGAGATGCCCATTAATGAAACTCAGTTCAATTTTATTGTAGAACAATTGATGGTACCAACATATGAGATTCCCTCATCAAAATATGTATGTGCAATTGTGGGTCCCGAATCCCCATACTATAATGATATATACACATACTTACATAATCATTATATATCTCCTGATCTATCAAGAAATCAAAAGAAGACTCTTATTTGTCAGGCATCCAGACACACTATTATTGCTGACACATTGTACAGAAAGAGCCTTGATGAAACACTTCTCTGATGTCTTGATGTTGACGAAGCACAACTTGCCTTAAAAGAGCTACATGATGGAATTTGTGGTGCACATCCAAGTGGCCTGATAGTATCAAAGAAATTATTAAGAAATGGATAATATTGGCCTACTATGTAAAAAGATGCCTATAAATATGTACAAAAGTGTAGACAATGTCAAGTGCATGGAGACCTCATTCATGCACCAACATAGGATCTACAACCTATCACATCACCCTGGCCATTTTCACAATGGGGGTTAGATCTTGTTGGTAAAGTTAATCCTACTTCTTCCAATGGACACAAATTCATCTTAATGACTACTGAGTATTTTACTAAATGGGTAGAGGCAATCCCTCTAACATACACCATGGGTAAGCAAATAGCAAAATTCATGCTTAACTACATCATTTGTCGGTACAGGATTCCAATGTGCATAGTTATTGACAATGGAAATCTGTTCAAGAATTAAGAAATGAGAGAATTGTGTGAACAATTCCAAATACAACAAAGATTTGTAACACCTTATTATGCGCAAAGTAATGGACAAGTCGAGGCAACAAATAAGATAATATTAAAGATCCTAAAGAAAGTTGTCACTGACACATGATGAGATTGATATCTCTAGTTAAATCTCGCTCTTTGGGCTTATAGAAAAGGGGTACACACACCTACAGGAGAAATGCCCTATTCATTGGTCTATTGTACAAAAGCAAGAAATATTACCTATTGAAATAGAACTACCATCTTTAAGAGTCTTGTTAAAACACATCATATCAAAGGAAGACTATCAAGTTGTGAGGTTACAAGAGCTTGAAATGCTCGATGAAAAGAGAAAAAATGCTTTAAATCACTTGCAAGGTTACCAGAACAGACTGAGAAGGAGTTACAATAAGCGAGTATGACCAAGAAATTTTGAAGTGGAAGATCTAGTTATCTACTTCTCAAGGAGAACCAAAGGAACCTAGTAGAATGTGAAAAGCTAGGGAAGTTTGAACCTAACTGGCTAGGTCCTTTTTATCATAACAAGGTTCATAAGAAATGGAGCATATAATTTGGCTACCGTGGAGGGAGATATATTGGTGTAAATAATTATTCAACTTGGATATTATTACACCTTACTTAAGTCTACTTAGGAAATGCATTTCATAGTAGTTTGGGTATGAGACACTTGGGTGTTTGTGCCACATTGGGATAGTGTGTTAGGAGAATTTCCACCTTTTATGGTGTGATCTTGTTGTTACACTCCACATTTAGTGGGTGATCCACCTCATGTGGACTATTATATTATTTCTCATACCTACCCACATATATTTCCTACCTACCCTTGTTTCTTATTGAGCCACATGTCATGTTTGTGTGCTCACATATCCATATAGCCTTGCCTATATAAGCAGGCTCATATTCATTGTATGTATCGATTGATGATCCAGTTGATCAGTATTTTCATCTTGATAGAATACAGTTTATTTCTATCATATATTTTGTCTCTCTTATTTGTGCTTTCCATTGCCTCTTGATCTTGGCAAAATCTCACATGGTATCAGAGCCATTAGAGTGTCATTGGTTTGCTAATTGAGAGAAATTGATGCTATTTGGTATTGTGTATTTTGGAACTTTCTATTGCATGTTATTATTGAAGCTTGATGGGTCAAATTTGAGGTCACCATTGGATTTAGGAGGTCCAAGAAATTCAGTTTTGCCTTTTGTTTCATCCAAATTGGACTTCGGAGGCCCAATCTAGAGGCATTTGAAGTTTGACGCTGCAGCGGAAATTTTCCAGAAATTATAGTTTTGCAGGCAATTTTCAAATAGCGATATCTCACTCATCCGAACTTGTTTTTTCGAGCAATTTTTTTTTGTTTTGGGGTATAATTTCGTGATATGTACAGTGGTGTAGGAGGTTTCTGATTTTCAGATACAGGTTTTTCAAAAATCCTAAAATCTCAATTTTTACAACTTTGGAGGCTTCATTTGGGCTCATTTGGACTCCTTTTCAGGTGCCATTTTTTTTTTGTGTATATTTTTTCATCTACTGTCATAATCTACCATTTGTTTGCAGTGAATTTAAGTAGAAATTGTATTTTCAGTATTTTGCCATTTTTGGCATATTTGGTACTGGCATTTTGCTTGGATCTCAGTTTAGATCACTAGTAGTATTTGTTGAAGTCTCTTATATCTCATTTTGAGAAGTTGTAAATTGAAATCAGAAGTCCACTTTGCCTTGTTTTTCAAGTGGCCCATTGTATACACACTAAGTATAAAGTGCCAAAATCACCATTTTGGGGGGATTTCTTGATTGAGTATTTTGGGGGGGTGTCTTGTGTGATTGTGCCTCTCTCTATCTTTGTGTTTTTTTATTTTGGGGCTATGGGTTTTCCTAAATTTCCACTTTTAACTCCTCATAATTATGCATCATGGAAAATTAAGGCATGGAGTAAACTAATAGAAAAATGACTCATTCATTATGTAAATGAAACAATTACAACACCACCTGATCTTAAGGTTGATCCTAATGCTCAAATTGAATGGCTTACTAAGAATGTTATGGCACTTGGAACTCTTAGAAAGTATGTATCAGATGACCTCATTTTTCACATTGATAAGTGTACTACAATTAAAGAGGCTTGGGATATTTTAAAGAAATTTTATGGTCAAGTTGATGAGATTAAGGGCTACAAGTTTGATAGTGAACTCACAACTTTGGATCCCAAGGATTTTGATACAATCCAAGATTATGTCACAAAAGCAACTAAGCTAAGAGCAAATCTAAAGGATTATGGAATTGACAAAAAGGATGCTCAATTGGTTTATAACTTGTTGGACAAACTTCCTTCAGAGTATGCAACCTTTGTATCTAGCTTTCACACCCATAGGTTAGCTCAAGGTTCCTCATACACTTCTCCCTCACTTGAGTCATTCACGGAGATGTTGATACTTGAGCAATCTAAGTTGACCACGATGGGGATTCTCAAATCTTCAAAGTCACAAGCTTTGGTGGCTAACAAAGGAAATCAAAGTAATCAAGGAAAAGGCAAGAATCAAAAGCAACCTAAGTCTAAACCACAACAAGATGGAGCACAATCTTCCTCTCCACAACAAGGTGATTCACCATTCTCACCTAAGAGGAAATCATATAAGGACAATTTGTTTTGTGGATATTGCAAGAAGTCAGGACATGATGAACATTATTGTTACAAGAAGGATATTGATGAGTTGAAGAATCTTCTCGAGAAGAACAGAATCAACCTACCTTCTAGAATGTCTACATCGCCTTCTTCTTCCAAGGATAAAGGAAAGGATCACTCTTTTGGGATAGATAAAGGAAAGGGACAAGCTCTTTGTGCTACTACAAGTCACGATTCAGGGAGATGTCTTCTAAATTCAGGGGCTTCTCATCATATGGCATCTTCGCAGTCTATGTTTTCTACATTTGAGTCTTGCCACATGCTGCAGATTTTGATGGGCAATCATACATACATGGATGTGATTAGGAAAGGATCTATTGCCATTGGGGTTAACTCCTTCAATGATGTGTTGTGTGTACCCCACTTGACAAATAATCTTCTTTCCATCTATCAAATCACATGGGGTAACTAGGAAAATTGTGGAGTTCACACTTGATTTAGTTATCATTAGATATTTGGAGAGTGGAGCTATCATTGCGACTGGGGTGGTTGATCATGCATCTCGGTTGTACTCTTTTTCAGATTTTGGTCCTATTGATAAGGTTGGTTCTTCCTATGTTGATGATTTAGATTTTGAGGAGAACTTTGGGAATTTGAACTTGGGAATTCTCACATGTGGCCCCATTCTTGAGCCTTGCATTTCATCTCCTTCTATTGATATCACACCACCTATTGCACCTGATGATGTAGCTAGTGCGATAGTTTTGCCTTCTTATGATTCAGTGCAGTAGGATTTTTAATGTCTTCCAGCTTCAGTTGATTGGGATGCCTACTTGACAGACATTGCAGATTTGTTTGTGGACTCCTACATTGTAGATTTGGGAGACACCATTGATGATATTCATCTTCTCTTTGATGAAGATGATCCTTATTTGATTGTTGCGAGGGATCACTCTGACCCTCTTGTGCATTCTCTACATGATCAATCTTTAGAGGTTGACAAGATTGTGGATACTTTTGTACAACACTTGGAGGAGGTCTCTTTATCTTTTGAGGAGACATATGAATCTTTGATTATTGTTCTACATTCATCTCCACTAGATCTTGGAGTGCCTTTTTCAGTAGTGTGGCATAGTTTACCACCTTTGGAGGGGGTATCTTTCAACATCTACATGGGGACACTTGAGCAGTTTTCAAAGATTCCTTTCATCATGGGTTTTCTTCATACATCTTCCCTTCATGATTGGGGAGACTTCATGGATACACCTTTGGTTTTGTTTCTTCCTAAGGGGAGGAATATTGTTCAACGTTTGTGGAGCAGTTTCTTCATACATCGAGCTTCTATAATTGGTGCATATTCCACATTGAGGGGGGGCTTCCTAGTCTCTTTTCTTCTTCTCTCATATGGGGGGGACTTTTTCCTCACATGGGGTTTTGTCCTTCACATACTTCTATGAGAGTTCTTTGTATCTAGTTTTCATCTCTCTTTTGGGGGAGGGTTTTTTCCCATTGGGTTTTTCTCTCTTTGCCCACTTTGTGAGAGATTTCCTTGCATTGGTTTTCATGCATTTGCATTTGTACATGGGTACCTAACATGGCCTCATAGCCAGGACCCATCTTGCATTGCTTAGTTGCATTGTAGACTTAAGTGCATTCCCCTAAGTTGCACTTAAGGGGGGGTGTCAGTGTAAATAATTATTCATCTTGGATATTATTACACCTTACTTAAGTTTACTTAGGAAATGCATTTCATAGTAGTTTGGGTATGAGACACTTGGGTGTTTGTGTCACATTGGGATAGTGTGTGTAGGAGAATTTCCACCTTTTATGGTGTGATCTTGTTGTTACACTCCACATTCAGTGGGTGATCCACCTCATGTGGACTATTATATTGTTTCTCCTACCTACCCACATCTATTTCCTACCTACCCTTGTTTCTTATTGAGCCACATGTCATGTTTGTGTGCTCACATATCCATATAGCCTTGCCTATATAAGCAGGCTCATATTCATTGTATGTATCGATTGATGATCTAGTTGATCAGTATTTTCATCTTGATAGAATACAATTTATTTCTATCATATATTTTGTCTCTCTTATTTGTTCTTTCCATTGCCTCTTGATCTTTGCAAAATCTCACAAGATCCACTCCCTAACCGTATGAACAACATGCACCTTAAACGATATTATATCTAAGGGTTGGGTTAGTTTAGGTTTTTCTTTCCGCATTGCATCTCATTTTATTCAAAACACTACATCACATAGTTTCTTTCCAAGCACATCATATTCACAAATTTCATGGCATATAGTTTATGCATTTACATATAAAGCATTAATAAAAAAAGGCATCTGTCCAATTTTATCATCTATTTGCATTCAAGAGAAAGAAGGGTCATCTCCTTTCTTAGATATTTGTACATGAAGTCTTTGAGGTCTTAAGGTCATTCATTTTCAACATTACCCTATGTCGATGCTTTACTTATGGTTGGGTAGTGATTTCACTATTTGAGACTTGTTAACCCAAAATCTATCAATTGTTATATCTCAAATACTAACAAAATCTCTAATTCATTCGAGACACCTAGTTGATCATATGACTAGTGAAAAATATAAAATTCTACTTCAACGTCGTTGTAATTGTCACACCCAAGGAGGTTTCATTACTTACAAGTCAAGGCAAGAAAATAAAAAAGGAAAAGTGCTAGCCAAATATCCATCTCAAGGCAAAAGAGAAATGATATATAACTAAAATATCATGCATGAAAGTGCGACAAAAAGCTTGACTATGGGAACATGTGAGTAACTCCATCAAGGCTATGGACGCCTGCTTGTAATGGAGTAGTTTATAACCTCGTCGGAGCTCTAAAAGCTTGCTGGCAGGGAGGCTCTATTCGGGATGCTTTTGAAGTTAGAATAATCCATGTAGCTAGTCATATATGATGCTAAGGATTTTTAGTGAACACAAGAGTGGGAATTAACTCATTTGCACACACATGGGCAAAAGAAGATCAAAGTTTCAAGAACCAATGGGGAAGTTTTTTGCATCTCCATTTGTAAATCCTAGTCACTAAGTGTGTTAATTTGTATGTTCCAAGGAACCTTAAGGATCGATTGACCACTTATCTATGAAATGTTTTGTACCTCTAATTCAATTGGTGTATTACAAAATGCTAAACAAACACAGTCATCCTTGTTCGAATAGGAAATGCATCTTCATTATGCATATTGCATTAGCATAAGTCATGTCAAAAATTCATTGTCTCCACATGCATTCTGCAGATCATCATGTCATATAGGTTTGCATACTAGGGGCATAGTTGAAAAAATCCTAAAAATCATACAAAGTCCTAAAAAAATACCAAAAACATTGGGAAAACACAAAAATTCAAAAACATTGGAAAATCTTTCAAAAATCCAAAAAACATTGAAAAAACAAAAAAATCATAAAAATCAAATACGATCCTGAAAAAATGCCAAAAACATTCAGATAGTGTCCTAAAAAAATTCAAAAACATTGAAAAAACAAAAAATCAACCAAAAACATTCAAATAAAGTCTTGAAAAAATCAACCAAAAATATTCAAATATAATCTTGAAAAAAAACACAAAACATCAAAAAAGCTTTGAAAAAAGAAGTAAACAATCAAAAAAAAAAAAAATCAACCAAAAAACTTGCAATAAAAGGTCTCGCAAGAATCAAACACCCTAGTAAATTTCCAGCAAACGCTTCGCATGAAGTTAACAAATGATACCAACTATCTAGTCAAACATCCGCAATCAATTGATTAAACTGTCTTATCAATCGTATCAATATCCATATCAAGTGATCATTATCTTGTCTTAAATAGAGATGGATACACTCAAAATCAGATAGATCAGTCTTAAACAAGGTCTGCAACTTTTTGAGATCAGACATTATCAACTATCACATCAAGAAATCAAAACAAAGATACAAATCGATATGGCTGCTGAATTTTGTCCTAGTTAGTCTTTATCTTTTGTCATTTGGCGATAAATCATGTTCCTATGCTACTCAAGGATGTCCACAAGTGACTAGAGGATCCATTATGGGCATTATCATTTTCTTTGTTTGTTGTTTGTGGTGTGAACCAATGAAGTTCTGGGGCAATTGCTCTAGTGGGTGTCTGTGATAGGAGCATTCAGCTTGTGAATGCCACACATACCTTGAACCCTAGCGTAATTCCCAGAATGAAGGATTCACTCCTTGTCTGCTACGTGTTTCTTTCTTCAATGAGATATCTTTACTTCTTGGTTCCTTATACCCTGATGTGCTAAGTTCCATTGTTCCATAATAAGGCTCAGTGATGAATATGTATTGCACAGTAAATAATGACACAAGTTCGTGAATCAATCATTCTCATTTCATCTCATTTTCTTATTTTTTTAGTCTGCTGATTCTTTTCTTATCATCTCTTTCTAAAATAATTTTCTATCATCTAACATTATTCTTTCATCAATCTATTCTCTCCTTCATCTTACTAACATTTCTTCAAGATATATCTAAGTTAAAAGAAATAAAGCAATACCATGACATTATCAAATAAAAACAAATTGCATTCATTTGTTCATTCAAATCATATTCATATAGTTTAAATTACATTCATTACATTCAAATAATATTACATATAATATAGATTGCATTCATTGCATTCATTTTAGGAAATTTGCTATAATATATATTGTATTCATCATATAGTCTAAATTACATAGCATTAATCATTACATCCAAAACATATAGAAAGTGTTGCATTAATCATTGCATTCATAGACATCATTCATAAATCATATAGACATGGATCACATAACACATAGAATCATACATCATACATAGAACACAAAGCATAATAGATCACCGCCAAAAAACTACATATCATATATATAACTCAAAAATGGTAATGTGTCAGAATACAATCATCATAAAAGGCCTAAAGGCTCAGATAACATGGTCTCAATGTCTTAACCCACACTGCCTCTGTCTCCTGCCTGCTAGATCCTATTCTGGGATGTCCCAAAGATGTCCGAGGTGGACCCATGACACCGCCACTACTGGTCCTCTGTGAAGTAGACCTACTAGAACCTGAATGGCCTCTAAACTCACTAAAGCTAGGATCTCTTTGTGCCTTAGGTACATAACCATGATAGAGTTGTCTATAATATAAGGCCTCTTGTGCAACGTAGTAAAGTCTGTCTGAGTGTGAGCATGCATCTATACCCAGAGCAAAATTATGGTCATAAGTGGCTTGAACCAACTACATCCGCCTCACAATATCATATCTCCCTCTGGAGATGATCCCTCTCTCTCTCTAGTGCACCATAATCCCTACAAAATAGATCCCGCTCAACACCTCGTCTCTCCCTTAGTCTCACCACCTCATCATCTAGACTCAGAATCTATGCTTTGAGAATTTGTAGATCATCATCTTCACCACCTTGTCCTCTATCCCCACCACCCTCTGCAGCTGGTGCATCCTCTAACTCAAGCATATCATCATCATCCCCATCCTTGCTACTCGATGATCCTGATGTAGAATCATCATCGTCTCCACTACTGCTAGACTCGATGTCTCCACCGATGTTTATATCCTCATCACCCTCCTCATCAACACCACCCTCCTCATCTCCTCCTCTGTCCTCATCTCCTTCGTCATCTCCCCACCTCTCCTCCCTATCAACCCTCCTCTAGTGTTTCAGATGACGTATCTATTGAGGTGTGATAGGAACCATTGGTTCAGTCGGTGGAACAAGCCTATGTCTGGCCCACCATGCATCATACTGGGTCTACTCTATCGGTAATATAGCACTCCAATATTCTCCTGCATAGTAAAAATGACGAAAATGTCAAATATCATACAACGCGATGAAAATTCATTATACGCATGACAAGAAAACAATTCTTTACAATGAATGCATGACAATTATAAAGTATGTGTGACATTTAAGGTGAATGCAATACACTTAAAGTGAATGTGAAATAGTTATTACTCATGCGTTACAATGCAAACTAATGCGTAAACATATAGTCTTTAGTGTAACACTAAATCACCTATGCATAACACTTATACTATTGCATGACAGTTAAAGCTAATGCGTAACAGTTAAAACTAATGTGTAAAAGTCGACATATGCATGTGTAATGATTAAGAAATCAGGGATTTGATTTTTTTGGAAAAAATAACAAAAACAGATAGAAAATTGAGCAAAAATTTGGATACATACCATGTCGCCCATCCCAGGTGGTCTCTGATAGGAACATACTTGCTCGGACAAGTGTTGTCATGCCCTAATGCCAACCATGATGATCAAACACTCACAGGAAAGCACTAGACTCACAATAATCTCCAAGAACTCAAAACAATGCAAATGAGCAAATGAAAGGTCACAATTACTATTTATAGCTCGAAATTAGGGTTTTTTCACTCCAATGGTCGTGGTCCCCTTGAACTTCAACGCACTTTTAGGTTAGTCAAACGGTCTTGAAATCACATGAAACTTCACACAATTGCTTACTACCATGATATCAAAAATATGGTCTCAGCTTCAGAATTTTTTCGACCACTTTTTCTCAGGGGGCTTATTTATACCCTAAGTGTCACTGGGGCATACTGGGCATAATTTTTTTTATTTTCTTTGAAACAAAATCATTCCAACATTGTCTCAAAGAGGGGCAAATTTAGACACCTAAAAATGTCTCATTGATTATGTACTAATTATTCGTCCAATTAGTTAAATAATTATTTAATTAAGTTAATTAATCTTATTCTTCTAATTTCATATTCTTCATCATCTTGCTAATTATTCTAATTTAAATTCTATCATCATTTAATCACTTAAACCAAATTTCTAATGTTAAATGCTCTTGCTCTTGATCCCTCTATTTGAGTACTTAATCTCTCCACAAAACCACCAAGCTTGCTTATAGCAGGGAGTCAAACTCCCCATTAACTTGAACTTTCTCTTGATTCAAGAGGAGGGAGTTACCACTCCTAATTTCTATATGAGATGCTCAAATTCCTCCTTTGGAAGAGGTTTTGTAAAGATGTTAGCACTTTTCTCTTTTTTCTCAACATATTCTAAGTTCACTTTATATGCAACATTCTTTCTTAAGAAATGATACTTATTTGAAATATGTTTTGTCCTTGAATGCATTACCAAATTCTTTGAAATGTTTATAGCACTTGTGTCACCACAAAGATTAAAAATTGGTTCATCAAACTCTATTTTGTTTCCTTCAAATTATATTTCATCCATAAAACCTAGATGCAACAAGAAACTGTTTTATAGATAAAGATGTTGAGTTCTAGTTTTTTTTAGCCAAGATACAAGATTTATTAAGAATATGAGCAGACATAAACAAAGAAGCTGCAAATAAATTAAACACAATCAATATGGTCCTCATTCTTCTCTCAAGTACATTACATATATGTAGGGTTTTAATCTCCTAAATTATAGGAAACTCTTACAACAAATTATCTAAATATATTGAACCGTTTTAACAACTCAATATATTTGTATCATTTATTCAACAAACCTCACAACTTGTTATTTTTATGTGTCCCTACGTGAGCACTAATTACCAACATTCCCCCTCTTAGTGTGAACATGGTAAGAACTCACAACCTTTATCTGCAGTAAGGCCAACTCTTGTGGCTCATGATCTTGATTCAAATCAAAAGGCATCTCCCATCAACCTTCCATGGTTTTCACATAGGTTTACCACAAACTTGGTCATGAATAGGAACCCACTCATCTATTCACCTCATGTGGTTTTCTGGATCCTCCCACAAACCCTTTCAAGATCCATGAACTACATTACACTAGTGTTTTTGTTCATTACAATATTTTACACTAGGGGGTTACATAAGAAAATAACCTACACATAGTAATTGTTAATGATCATGCCACTCAATCTCCAACAAAGGAAATTTTCATTGCAACTAGAGAGGAAATATTTTCCCCCTCATTATGTGAAATTTCCAATTATTAGAAACATACAAAATAGAAACACACATTACAATAAAAAATGAAATGTCACTAGTTATTCACCAAGTCTAAAGCAAATAGATTTTCAGATGTACCTTTTTGCTTTATTGTCTACCTTTTGTTCATTGCAGCTCGACTTGGTTGGTGATCACCATAATTTTCTTGTTTTGCTTCTTTATCCTGGTATTTCACATTTCTTTAAGATTTTAGTTTTGAAATTATTTCACTCCTCTAGGCATGGCAAAATTTTGAGTCTTTTCACTACTCATATGAGCTTCTCAAGTTCCGAATGAACTTATCTTCTTTTTAGAGTCACCACCCAGATATGGGAAATATTTTCTTTAGTACTGAGATTCTTTAAAATCTCCTGTTAGTTGTTAGATATAACTTTGGACCTCTTGGACAAGCTACTAGGTTACAATGTGTGTTTACTTTAATCAATCCATAACAAAATTACCAATATGTTGGTTGCGGCTCGGATGGGGCAATCTCAATTGTATAATAACTCAATAAATTATCACCAAAGAGTCTAAAAAACTCCCCAACATAGTCATCAATTTGTTAGTGATTTTTCTTGCTACCTTTATTCCTAAAGAGAAACACAATACTAGACTATAGTATTGGTAACCTAGAACATGCAACCAACACTATCAACAGACTGAAGACAAGAAAACGTAACGAACAAGGCTATACAAGCCTTATACTCTTTGAGCTCCACAAAACTCAAGAGGGTAATCCTATTGTAGGTCTTAAAATGGTAACCGTATGACAAATAGAAGACCTATTTAAAGTGGATGTTTCTCATGTGTATAATGATGGGTGTTTTGTATTTGACTTAACTAGAGCATAATCCTATTTACCCTGCAAGCCATTGAGAACACATATTAACTATACACCTACTCCTACAAACATAAAGGAAATGATATTTGATTATGAATAACCTTGAAGCAATTGAGAATAGCAACCAATGCTTATCCTACTAGGAACAAAGTCTAACTATAGATAAATCACAAAAAACACAATATACCACCAAATAACAACTCTTCACTAAACATTTCATATATTGCATGTTATGTAGGTTAAAACTAGTACATGTCATATCTCATTCAAACATGTACATGTTGCAGTAACCTTGAAACAAAATTTAACTCTTTTATTAAAAAAACCCTATTATCAGGAATACACATTCTCCATTAGAGAAGACAAATCGATTTGTTTTTAACATAGAGATTCATGCAACACATACACAAAAGATGGAAAACAACTTGAAACTAATTTCTTTCATTGATTAAAGAAAAGAAGATTGAATACACTATATTAGAAGTTCATAATATATACGTAGAGAAAATTTTTCTATTACCTTTTAAACTAGCACCTAATACAATCTATTTGTCAAAATTTTCAAGATCCTTTCCTATTGGCCCTAATTTCCCTTTTATAGCACAAGGGAGAAAAACAAGCTCCAGGTCGATAGGACACATGCCAAAATGTCATTTCTTACAATATAATTTATGTCCAAAGGCATCTTTTTAAAGTACAATATAGAATCAATTTTGAGAGAGAGAGAGAGAGAGAGAGAGAGAGAGAGAGAGAGAGAGAGAGAGAGAGAGAGAGAGAGAGAGAGCGACTAAGATAACAACTTCTTGGGATTGATATCACAAGACTGAAGGGAGTGGGGTTGATGTGTCTCCATATTGCAACTCATGTCCTTGTCCAAAATTCAAAATATGGCATAGAAAGTGGCACAATCCTTAGTAGGTACGTGTTGAATATGAGGCAAAAGTATGTTCAGTGGTGGGCCAACTGAAAGCTCTTATTTATTGTATTTTATTCAAAGACTCCATAGTTCTGGTGTCCAACACACCTGTCGCCTCAACCACAAAATTTTGGTACAAAGAATCAATCTCCAAAATTATGTCAACAATCGAATAATATATATCCTTCAGGATGGGGTCCCCCCATGCCAGCTAATCCAATACTAAGTTTACTGCTTCTCCAAAACTATTCCTCCATTCTTCTAAATATTTTAATTGATTGTCCTTATTTAAAATTTCAGGAATATCCCACTTTTGCAAGCCCCTAAAAGAAGTCATTCACTCCCTCAATTTTGATTCCCAGTTCACAACATGGGGAATCTCTAAGTTAGTCATTACATTATAATTTTTCCAAGTTTCCCTAACAATCTAAGGAGCATAGGCCATGTTTTTCACTGCCAAGAATACTTCCTTCAAAATGGTGGCCCTAGGATGACACGTGGCCCTTAATGACTGAAATAATTCAAGTAGGTCATGTAATTGCTTGTGGACCTGAGAAACATGTGAATATGAGGCATGAATATCATCCATTTTTTTAGCATTTTATTAGTCAAATGCATAATTGTACCTTTTATGATTGCTAGGCACTTATCCTCTCCCTCATCCTTTATCTACACTAACGTTTTATCCCTTTTCTTGATAATGGTGGTCAATGCCTTGTATTTGAATGTTAATAATTCAAAATCAAGAACCAAGGAGGAGGGGATTTCTTTTGACTCACCCAACCCAACCTATGCTTTTTGTCTTTGGGGTCATTGCTCTATCACAACTACAGAGGTTGCATCCCTTTTTTCTATCTCCCTTTTTAACTTGGCATTTTCTAAGTATAATTGGTTGAAATTAGCAAAGTGGGCTACATGTTACCTTTTCAGTATATCATGCTTCCTTTCCTCTTCCCCTATAGCAACCTTAGCAAAAAATGATGCATGCAATGAGGTAGATGCAACTTCTACTACTAATGTGTCTACTAGTATTCTCACTATTGTATCACCTACCCTTTCCTCCACCCCATACAACAACCTAGGCTTCTCAGTACTAGGGGCCTTTGCCCATTGTGCTAGTGCTTTTATGCTTGGATTGAATCTTGTATCATGAGTGCCAAATTCCTTGGCATAAATAGGGTCATCCTGCTTCATGACTTGATCCAATATGAAAATTGTTTGCATATCCCATCCCGGGATCAACATCATGCCACTCGCCTTAATCATTTGTCTGGCCTCATTGAGAATGCAATCTATAATCTCTCTGTCAAAATTTGCCATCTCCTCTTTTGACATATTTTTCAACTTGGCCTAAAGCCAAAAAATTTTGAACTCAGGGGTCTTGATGAATTCATCATCAGACAAAAATTGAGCCGCAATAAGAATTCTCTCATCATTAGCTTCCTCTTCAAAAATTATGTTAGGGACAATTGTCCTATCAACATCCATGGGCTCTTCTGCAAAATCAAAATCTCCAAATGTTTCCCAGGGAGGTGGAGGTGGAAGAACTCTTGCATCATCCTCATCATCATCAAGGATTTAAATGAAATCAAATAAAAATACCTTACCCTTGTCTATTCTCCTTACTTGTTTTGGAGGGGTCTAGCCAACCTGTGGATCTTGTTGGGCAAAGGTTAATTTGGAGGACTCTCCTGTTAAAATCCGCTTCCCCTTCTTAACAATTGGTGCAGTTGTTGGAGGCTCATATGTTGGCCTTTCTTCAAGCTTCTGGCCAATTGGTTGCCCTTCCTATGCTTCAATAATAATTGCCTCAAAACTTCTTAGTTTGCACAAAATTCTTGCAATTTTTTTAAATTATTATTGGAGCAATATCCCTTAAATTTAGGGTCTCTTTGCCTTCTTTCCCTTTCCATCCTACTAAGGATGTCCTACCATTTCCTTATTTGTAGGGAATATTTGGGGAGGCAATTCCATATCAGATCTTCATACTCATCATGTGCATGATATATTTCCTTCACTTTCATTTTATGCGTCCTCAGCTCATTAATATAACCTTTTGGATCATACTCTTGAGCCTTTCCACTTTGGAGGCGATATGTATCTCTCAATAAATCCTTAACCTTCTCAATAGCATCACACCCAATGGTAAAATCTCCATACATGGTGCATCTAGGCATATGAGTTCCCTTTTGCTTTTCCTTAATCCATTGCCTCTCCATTTGTATTAATTTCCACATGAATTCAATGAATGCTAATCTTGGGGAAACAAAAAGTGGCAATCTGTGAGGAGCTTGTAAGAATCCATACACACTGATGACTGGGCAATTTGAATATAGGAAGAAATCACCAAAATTATGGGTGAATACACCCTCTAGGAATTGTACATTCTTTGGTTTTACATCTCTTATTATTAGCACTTTTATAATATCTCTAGGGATCCTTGTGGTTTGGAATCCACACGATCCCAGTACTTTTATAACAAATTGGCCAAAGAATGTAATATAGTTAGATCACCAAGACCCCTTGTCCCAAACTTGGGTCCACCTTTGAACTAGCCATCTACCACCTCCATTAGAGTCAAACATTTTTATATTTAAGGATGCATCCCAATCTGTTCTATTCTAAAAAATAATTAGGTGGTACAAGAGTGAATAAAATCTAAAATCAATTGGGTTTTTATCATCTTTTACATTTATTAATCCTTCATGCAACTTGTCTTGTATGTAGGTAGAAAAATCACATAGTTCATTAGACTATGGGTGTTGAATCTTCATTTTCATCATCATAAATTCCAATTGCATCTTGGTTTTACCACGGTCAATCCCCAGGACTTGACACAAAGCATGGTATGTCTTGACAAAATAGTTCTAAAAAGTTATTGATTCAAGAGGTTCCCTTTTAATCTGCAATATATAATTCTTTTCTACTTGATGCAATCTCTTTCTAAAGTAGGGTAATTCTTCATCCCTCATTACTGCCTTTTTAATGTTGTATTTCGATTCTAATCCCTTTAGGTCAATTTACTTTAGATCATTCCTACTTAAATCAAAACAGGTAACTATTGCACCCCTAACCACATCCACTAGGATTTTTCCTTCGGTGGTCCTCACAGTCATGCTCTCTAGATGATATTGTTTCCCCAATTGTCTTATGAGAGTAGACTCCACAAAAATAGGACAACCAGATTTACTAGGTCCAAATTCCATACATTCAAAATAAGAGCAGGCCTATCTCTGTTCCCATAGAAGTAATAGAAAATTTCCCACCATCTACTAGTGGTGATAGCATCTCAACACTTTGAACGCTTATCAAAGAAAATATTATCAAATGAATCCTCCATTGTTGATCCCTTATGTATCTCCAATAGGTCTTGATGGAGGCCCCTAACATCCCTTTTCTTCTTTTCTATGTCCTCCAATTGTTTCTCAATCTGTTCCCTCAAGGTTTCACCAGTGTCAACCGATTTTGACAAAGTGGGTATTTGCATAGGTGGTTCATCTTGAGCGGGTGGAGTGTTCTTGATAGCTAGTGGGGTTTGAGTTGAGGGAAAGGGTGTGGAATTTTTAGCAAAAGGAGCACTCCTTCTTTTTGGTTTAGAGGTTTTTTCCTTGGCAGGTGGGTTTTGCTCAATAGTTGGTTCATCTGAAATTAGCGGAGGGGAAATAATCACTACAATTGGGGTTGCATAGGTAATTTTGGGGGTGATAGACCTCTTTTTATTTGGTTTTCAGGTCTCTCCTAGCTCAGGAGTCTTTTGATTGGTAGGGCTGGTGGCATATTTTATTTTTGGTGTCGTGACTACTTCCTAGGGCTCTGAATTACATTCCTTTTCTACTTACAAAACCTACAACTACCCTACAAGCTCTCAACAAAATTGATGAGACAAGTTTATAGTCATGTTTTCTAAGGATTTATTATGTTGTTTATGATGATACTTTACTTTGATACTATGATGACACTATTTACTATGGTATTTCCTTAGAAAATATTGCCTTTTGGGCTTAAGTTTAACCTTGAAATAATTCATGATACTAATGCATATGCTATGTAATTATCTATTAAATGTGCATGTGTTGAAAATAATGTTGTTTCAAGCTGATTTGGGAAATGTGGTTGTTGGTATGTGCTAACGTGTTCTGCAAGTCTGTAATAAGAAAGTGGTATTATGATGAAGCTTGCAACAAGGAACGAGACTCTTACCAACTGACTAGTTGTTGAAGAAGTCAAGGAGTAACCAATGTAGAGGAGCTTTCTCTACTTAATTTTGCAACTACCTTTTAACTAATCATGTACAATCAGTTGAGTCTATTTAGGGGCATGTTGCGCTATATCTTCGTTGAGGAAGTCCTATCTGACTTATCTAAGCACATGCATGAGCTTTCCTTTCCTCTTTTCATGCTTTCAATAAATTGTGCCCTCGTTATGTTGTGGAGTTGGTTGTTTAGTTAGTTAGGATTAGTTGGTAGTTTTTCTTCTATAAATAATGATTTAGATGATCTCTTGTGGAGGTTGAATATTCTGATGTTATAAGTTTACTTTCAGTTTTGGAATACAGTTTAAGAGCATGTTGTCATATCTTGTGTACTTCTGTTTTGATGAATAAAATATTATTATGAGTTTCCATCACTTGTGTTAATCTGGGAAGTCTCACTCAAGGGGGCCCACTTGGTGAGAACTCTGATCAGTTAGCTTAGTAATTATTCTTCATTAAGTAGTTAGGACCATTCGAATACTTGACTGTTACTCTGTTCTATGTCTATTCCTGCAGCCAAAGCGGGCAGAGTAGTTTCCTACTGTTTGTTTGGAATTTCATTCTTGTAGTTTGTGTCAATTTAAGATTTGCATATTCAGATTAGTTATTAATCTAAGTTTAGTTTCTTTCACTAATTATTTACAACATTTCAATTCTATCATTGTTCTTTTCTTTAGTTATGATGGTAGTAACAAAGTCTTAATGCATATTCAGTGCATACCCATGTCAAGTTCATGTCCCTGGGTTGATAAGTTAAATGAACCTTCATAATGAGTTTGATAGCTACTTAGTATAGATGTGTAATCTCTGAGTTATAGCTTTAAGGGCTTAGTTATTGAATCATTAAAGGAGGCCAACATTTTTGGCATCGTTGCTAGGGATGGTGTCAAACTAAAAAGTTCTTTAGGGTTATTTTTAGTTTATTCTTGTTTAAATATTTCAACAAGTTGCTCTTAGAATATTCTCTCATTTGAATAAGTTATGCCCATAATTCTTTCATAATTTTTTTGTGTGGAATTGGCTAACACTGAGGTGATCCTCTATGCATAGAAGAAGAGATTCTCTTGGGAGATTTCTTCCTAATGACCCTTATCCTGAAAATCATTTTGAGGAAGCCTACAATTAGCTCGAAGAATAAGACCAAGAGATAAATCCTTTGGCTGATATATTTGGTAATTTTAATAATCCAGAAGATCCAACTGACCAAGAACCTATTGATAACCCATTTGCCTTGATACTTCATCAAGAAAGAATGGTCGCTACACCACAAAATCAGCCTAACCAAACCACTTTTGAATTCTCCATCACTAAGTAGCATGATAATAATAATCACAAGAATATCCCTACTTCAGTCCTCTCTAAGTTTTATGGACTTGTAACAAAGGACCCATATACCTTTCTGTTTGAATTTGACATCCTTTGTAGAAGATATGATTACAACATTGATGCTCATAGGCTCAAGTTGTTCCCTACTACTTTGAAGGAAACAACCTTAAGGAGGAAGAGGAGCATCCAAATCTATCTGAGGCACCTACTCAGCCAGAACAATTCAAGGATCCTGAACCAACCCACCTATCTAATCCAGAGCCACCATTTCCTCAAAAGTTGGAAGTTGTCAAGCAAAAGGAAGAGTCCACCTTTGACATTTTGGATCAATTGAAACATATATATGTTAAGATACCTTTATTTTAGGCCATTAGGGATGTCCCAATATATGAAAAAGAAATAAAAGAGGCATGCCTCAAAAAGCCAGGAAGAAAGGCGAAAGATACCACTATTGTTCATGTGGTTGGCCAATTGGTAGACATCATGCTTGGGAAAGTAACTATCCCCAAGTATGCTGACCCAGGTAGCCCAATAGTTGCAATCATCATTAATGGTATGGAAATAAAGAATGCCTTAATAGAATTAGGTGCAACAATTAATGTGATGACTAAGGAGATCCTAGAACAACTAAATCTTATCAATCTAAGACCCACTTCTACCATCCTAGCTTGTTGATAGTTCTACTGTCAAACCAAATGGTATAGTGGAAGATATAATGGTTACTCTTGATTCATGGGAGTATCTAGTGGATTTCATGATCCTTTTAACTAAAGCCACACTAGGAGGATATGATGTCGTTCAGGAGACATGACAATATCTGATGGTAGGAATACTAAAAAGTTGCTAATCTATCTGCCTGCTCAACCAACCCAAGACATAGACAATCCTATTTGGCCAAATTTTGGAGAGGAAGATGAAGACATCAATTCAGTGGCTAAGCTCATGATGATAAATAGAAGCCATTTCTTGCAACATTATGATGAAGATGAAATTTTATCCCAGATAATCCAAAATCATTATGAGGCTCATGCAGAATCATCCAATCATGCTCTAGTTCAGAAATCCCTTTGCTAATGCTTGTCCTAGTTGCTCCTGCTGCAGCAACAAATATTATGCCCACATTGTTACCTAGAGAATTGAAAATGCTAAATGTTGGTGAGACAACCATGATAGAATTGACTACACAAGCACTAGTTTTAAAAGGAAAATGTCTGAACATTAATAGTCAATTTAGCCAAGAGCAACAATTATCTTTGACAAACTTGTTAAAGAAGCATAAGCAAACATTTGTTTGGAGTTACCATGACATGAAGGGTCTTGATCCTAAATTATGCACTCATAGGATCTAAATAAGAGATGATGTGCACTAGTGAGGTAGCCACAAAGAAGAATTAACCCTGTATTAAGGGAGATTCTGAAGGAAGAGTTCCAGAAGATCTTGGATGCATGATTTATCTACCCAATCTCAGATAGCCAATGGGTATCTCCTTTGGTAATTGTGCCTAAAAAAGAGGTAAATGGAGTTTTTGTACTAATTACAAGGAACTCAACGATGCAATTAAGAAGGATCATTTTCCACTTCCTTTCATAGATCGATTATTGGACTCAGTAGAAATAAACAATACTTGTGCTTCCTAGATGGTTTCAGTGGCTACAATCTAATATAAATTGCACTTAAAGATCAGGAAAAGACAACTTTCACTTGCCCATGGGGAACCTACACCTATTTAGCACTTCCATTTGTTCTCTACAATGCACCTGTAGCCTTTCACAGAGTAGTGTTAAGTATATTTTCAGACATTTCACATGAATGCATGAAAATTTATATGGATGATTTTACTACTTATGACACTAATTTTGTTGAAGCATTACAAAGGCTAGAAATAGTGTTGCAAAGATGTGAAGATCATAATCTATCTCTGAATAGTAAAAAGTGTTTCATGATGTTGCAACAAGGAGTGGTCCTTGGCCACTACATCTCTCAAAAAGGAATACAGGTAGATCCAGCCAAGATTGCAGTCATTTCTAGTCTTCCTATACTTGCAAAGAAAAAGGATGTCAGGAGTTTTCTAGGGCATGCAGGCTATTATAGGTGCTTCATAAAAGACTTTAGCAAAATTGTATCACCACTTTATAGCCTTTTGACTAAAGATGCAAAATTTCATTGGATAGAGGATTGTGATAAAGCATTCTCTAATCTCAAAGTAGCATTAATACAAGCACCTACTCTCAAGGCTCCTAATTGGGAACTTCCATTCCACATTCACACAGATGCATCTGATTATGCAATAGGAGTTGTTTAGGGCCAGAAATAGGCATCAGTTGAACATGCAATCTATTTTGTCAGCAAGAACCTGCAATGGGCTGAGTTTAAATACACAGTCACAAAGAAAGAAATGTTGGCAATCATATATGCCCTCAACAAATTTAGGAATTATATCACAGGATATCAGATCTTTATCCATATTGATCATGCAACAATCAAATATCTTATGAATAAGTTGATCACAGGAAGATTGGCACGATAGTTACTGTTGATGCATGAATTTAATATCACCATAATTGACAAGCCTGGAAAAGAAAATATTGTAGCAAATTTCTTATCTAGATTGACTACAATAGAATATACTCAGGTAATTGATGATGCTTTCCCTAATGAGCACTTGTTTTCAATCAACGTGCATACACCTTGGTATGTAGACATAGAAAACTATTTGATTGCTGGGAAGATGCCTTCTCACTTCTCTCCAAAAGAGAGGAGAATTCTCATAGAGAAAATTTTTCCTTTCTCATAGATTGAAGGATGTTTGTTCTAGATATGTCCGAGAAGATGAAACCTATTACATTTTGCATACATGTCATGGTGAATCTAGTGGAGGATATTTTGTTGCCAAAAGGACAACAATGAAAATTCTCAAGACTGGTTATTATTGGCCAACACTTCATAAGGATGTTTGTTCACCAAAAGTGATTAACCCAAGTGCACCTGCAATTGATCTATGAAGTAGCCAATTCAATCTATGAAGAACCTTAGGGCTTGGACAACATGACAAGGCTATGAATCCTTCTACTCTTCAGGCTCTGCAAAACCTAGGCGAGTATACCTTTGATGCTTAAAATTCAACCTATTACACACCTATGACAACATCAATAGAAGTAGATAGATCTCACTAGGGCTCAATAACAAGTGGGTTACTGTAGATGGGCTAGCTCTACACATAAAACTCAGCTATGCTTGAGCATGAGATAGATGAAACATTTCAAAACATAACATAAAATAAAGATATTCTAATTGGATTTTGATTGGTTTGAGAATCCCCTTAATTGCAGGATCAATGCCTTATCCAAGGGCAACAGAGTCACAAATCAAACTATATATCCATCTTAATTCTTAAGTATTCCTGCATTTAATGCCTTGCATAAATGCATTACTCAGCTCATCCACATAAAATATTAGATCCAGAAACATAAACCCTATTTTATTAATGTTTGCTCATAGAGTTTAAAATCTTCCTTGAAGATTACCTACAAACCAACATTAAACTCACAGACACAACTGCTCATGACCAACTTGATCCTCCTTAAGAATCAGATTTGAATAGAATGAGATTACATTTCAGAGACAAATTCTGTGTGAATTTGTGCATGCCTTACATACACAAGAACCTGCAACTAAGAACACCTATAGCAAAGAATTGAACTCCATTACTGAAAGAAAAGCCCTGCCCTGTACAATCTTGAAGGAAACTCAGAATTGGAAACCATGAAAATATGGAGCCATCCTCCAAATTTCTGGAACCATTACAAGGAGAAAAAAATTGGAATAAGAAGGAGAGGGAAAAACATAAGAATTCATCAGATTTTGCCAAGTGTCTTCTTTTTCCTTAACTGCAAAAATATCTCCTTCTTGCCCATGGAAATTGCTCCCAAAATATCCAAAATTTGTTAAAACTAACTACCTCATTGGATTCCTTATCCCGAGAGCTTTCCGGCAATATATAATATTTTCCATTTTGAGTAAAAATAGACCTCTGGGCGAATTAATCATTTCTAGCAGGCCATCATTTAAATTTTTTCGAATTTCCTATATAGTTGAAACTATATATTTAATTTTAATTTTTCACCTGATTTTTTTCCTGACATCCTGCCATGTGGCAGTCTCTGATTTGTCGATAGGATCCATTGGGTGCCACCTCAGATGACACCTCATCACTCCACCTCATCACCGCCATTGGGTTACTTGCTCATCGCCATGTGTCTGCCACCTGTGCGCCACATCACCAGGATTTAGACTGCCTTATGTCTTTCGCCATTTCACAGAGGGTAAGCAATGTGCATCTTCAGCTTGTGAAATCACGCCGACTGTCGATCTCCTTGGAACTTGCAGGGTCTTTAACACTTCGTTTTCGCAGAATGTCTTTCGCCATTTTGCAGAGGGTAACCGGTGTGCATCTTCAGCTTACGAAATCGTGTCGACCGTTGATCTCCTTGGAACCTGCTCACTGGTTAATTTGCCCTTTCTCTGTAAAATTTGCCTGCCTTAGGATCCGTGCCTATGTGGGGTCCACTTGTCACCACTTGTCGACCTCCTTGGTCACCTCGAGAAGCGCAACCACGCACATGGGGTCCACCTTGGGCGCCCATCAGCACCATCCGTCAAAAGCGTCTTGAGGCTTTGACATTATAGATGGGTGTGCGTTTGCTTTTAAATATCAAAAAGTTGTCTCGCCCAGTCAATGTGGGATAATGCATTTGCCTGGGACTGTGCATTTTGAAGGTTTTGCCTGAGACTTTTAATGGCTGCCAACAACTGCCAATGGCATTTTCTTCAAGATTTCAATGTTGCCTCTTCGAACACGATGCAGAAGAGAAGTATTTGGTATTCAAACCTGCCATCCATTGCTGAATTTTTTTTTTTTAAAACCCACCAACAACATTCTTTTCTACATGCCACAGGGAAAATGTTTGCTGGCAATGCAAATGCTTGATGGCTTCACGTGGAGGGAGGATGTCTGGTGTTTTTCTTTTGCTTGGAAGTTCATTGCCTTTCCCCATCCAATTGGCACACCATACGTACATCAAGGAGGATGGTGGCATAAGTTTTAGATACTGAAATTAGCACTTGCCAAATCTGCATTAAATTTGAAAACATAAAACCCCACATACCACAACAAGGAGGATATTTGGTCTGCACCTCATCTTGCATTTGTTTTAGTTTTTTGACTTCACTCACCAAGCACCATATGAAGAGGGATCATGGAGCTGGTTTAACATTTTCTTGAAGTGTTAATGCCTTCTCACATGCTTTGTTAAATTGGGCATTTCAAATGCCCATTGCTGGAGTTTTTACGCCTTGCAATGTTTCACATGAAGAGGCAGCTGGAGAATTCATGCAATTTACTTTAAGCTGCCAAGGCATTTGTTATAAGAAGTTTTAAATGCCTGTTCATCATGCTACCTATTGCCAATTTATTTGGAGGGTTCTTTAAAATCTTTTCTTTCTATTCAAAGCATTCAATCCAAATGCCATTGTAACCCTTGTTCTCTTGAAAAAACATATTCAGTGCATTCGCTTGAATTGGGAAGGCATCCATTTGTTTCAACATTTCATCTATGGGATGATAGGCATCCTGGAACATATAATATTCTTCATTCCTCATGAACTCCTTAATACTTAAATCATATAACATATGATTAAAAAAAAAATAATTTAAACCTTGCTTGAAAAGATGCATGAAGTGGCAAGCCAGGTCGGGCCCCAAAGTGGGTCCGGCTAATTTTTTTTTCGTTTCCATGCAACTGACCTTTGAAATGCTTCACGAACCTCAAAAATACCTCTAGAATCGATCGACACCATTTTCAGATCATTAAATTGAGTTTTGCAACTTTCTGGCGCCTGCGCCACATTTTCATATTTAATCGCGAAGACGTAATTTTCAAAGTGGTCAAAACACCTTTATGGACCTCGCCATCTAACAGGCGTGTACTCTGATATACAAGCATGAAATGTACCAAATAGTTTCTCAAGATGAATCCCGAGTGAAGAGATATTAATTGGCGAAAATGGCCAACTGGCTTTGTTGACACTGCGGACCTGATGAAGTCAATGTTCTGGCAACACATGATGCCTTTCTTAAAAATATCAAAAGACCTCCGTAGACCCTCAAATTTGAAACATAGGTACCTTGAAGTACATATTAAATCTTTGAATTCTCAGTTCAACCAAAATTCTGACTGGGTGCAAATGGTGCGCTCATGAAAATGGCTACTTTAACTGATATGACAATGAAAGTACGGATCACTGAAATAGATGGCCTAAGAAACCCTTTTGAAAACCGATCAAACGGATTGGTAGGAGCTTGAAATTTGAAACATAGCTTTTCATTTATATAAAAAATAGCCCAGAATAAACATTTTGGCATGACATTCACCAGGGCAACTTTTACACTTATGCAAAACAGGGCCTCGACTAGGTGCTGAAACTGGGACTTGTCAAACCACACAAACTGCGAACAGATTGAACTTTGAAAACTAAGAAAATGAATTCATGAAGACTTGAAATTTTTCACGGAGGAACATTTTTATGCATAGAATTCAATCCATTTTGAAATTATTCATGACAATCAATAAGGCAAAAGATATAAACACCCAAAGTAGGCTACTCAATAAAATCTGCATTTGTGCCTAAAATGCACTTTCAGCTCACCCCTCGAAATGGGTACCTGATAAACTTATCCAAATTGAATTCTGAAAGTTTCACATCACTAAATAGGCCAATTGAAAGGTGTAGGACATGCTTTCGAGCCTTACCCCTTGAAAATCAACTGGCTCCATTTTGCCCTCTCTCTAACTAGGTCATTCAGACTGACTCATTTGGAAATGCAGAGCAAAATTTTGAAATGGGCCTCTAAACTTGACTCAATTTTAATGAGTCCCAACAGGATGCAAGCAAGTACATAAGGAAATGTGATAGATGTCAGAGGATGAGATGACCAACAAAATTAGATGAGATGCCCCTCTACTCTCAAGTCATTATCACACCATTTAACAAATGGGGCCTGGATTTTGTGGGTCCAATTAATCTACCATCCAATGGTAAGTCCTATATCCTAGTATGTACTGACTATGTCACTAAATGGGTTGAAGCTAAGGAAATGGCACATGCAAGGGATAATAAGGTTGCATAATTTCTTTATGAGGAAATCTTCACAAGATATGGAGTTCCAAGGGAAATAGTGACAGATAAAGGAGCTCAATTTACATCAACCCTTGTTACAACACTAGTTAATGAATACAATATTAGGCATAAAAAATCTACCCCTTATCATCCTCAAGAAAATGGGCAAGCTAAGGTAACCATCAGGGAAATTGAGGCAATTTTGACAAAATAGTGGTCATTTATAGGAAAGATTGGGCCAATAGATTGCCAGAAGTTGTCTGGGCATATAGAACCACATGGAAAACAACAACTGGTTCACATGATTTGAATTATTGTCTGGAAAAATAGCCATGATGCCAATTGAGTTTGAACATAAAACTCTAAGAACTACATTGGATCTGAATATAAACATATTAGAAGCACAAAAAGAAAGGATCATGCAACTCAATAACTTAGATTAAATAAGGAAGACACCACTTCATCGCAAAAAAGTTGTGCAAGTCCAACGAATCAAGTGGCATGATAAATACATTAAAGAGAAGCAGTTCTAAGAAGGTGACTGGGCTCTTTTTTATGACTCTCGATATCAGGAAGGTGAAGACTGTTGAAATGTGGCGATTGATCAGAAAAGTATTGTACACTCAGCACATATCCTCGCCGAGGTCCAGGGCCGGGCCCTGGGCAGGGGTTCGGGGGCGGCAGCCCCCGAGAAATTTTTTTTTGGGTATTTTTTTGATGAAAACCGACATTGTAATAAAACCCTAAAAAGGCTGACTTTGGTTTTGCCCTAAAAATGCATGTTATAAGCGATTGGGATGCTTAAGGCATTGTAAGGTTGATGTACTCTTTTTGCTAGATAATAAGAAAGATTGGACAACTGTGTATGGTGGACGTAACCCATTTTGGGTGAATCACGTTAAATCTCTGTGTTATCTGTGTCCTATTTTATTCCTTTATCTTTAGTATTTAAATCTACATATAATTGTTAGTTCATATTTGCTTCGGATCTGCTTGAAACCCTAACAATTGGTATCAGAGCGAGGTATTCTGTAAATTGGCAGGACTCTCAGATTTGAGTGGGAGCAATGGAGGATTCCAAATTCAAGGTCAAAAAGTTTAACGACCAGAATTATCACTTATGGAAAATGCAGATGGAGGATTACCTGTATCAAAAAGATTTGTGGCGGCCATTGGAAGGAAAGGCAAAGAAACCGACCACAATGTCAGATGAAGAGTGGGACATTTTAGATAGAAAGACACTGGGATCCATTCGATTGTACCTTGCGCCGTTTGTAGCATTCAATATAACAGAAGCAAAAATGACTATAGATTTGATGGCAACATTGGCTAAGTTGTATGAGAAACCCTCGGCTTCGAATAAGGTATTTCTTATGAAGTGTTTGTTTAATTTGAAAATGAGTGAGGGAGGATTTGTAGCGGAGCACTTAAATGAATTTAATACAATTACCAGTCAATTGTCTTCCGTAAAAATTACCTTTGCAGAAGAGGTTAGGGCTCTCTTGATTTTATGTTCTTTGCCAGAAAGCTGGAATAGCTTGGTTATGGCTGTAAGTAACTCTGTCTCTGGTAAAAATACTTTGGTATTTGATGATATTGTTGGTGTTATTCTAAGCGAGGAAATGCGAAGGAAAAGCATAGGTGAGACTCCAACATCATCGGGTAGTGTTTTGAATGTGGAGAACAGAGGAAGATCAAAGGAAAGAGAAAAAGGCCCTTGGAATGAGAAGTCACGAGGGAAGTCAAAGAAAGGACGCTCTCAATCTAGAGGAAAGAAAGATTGCTGGTACTGCGGAAAGCCTGGTCATCTAAAGAAAGACTGTTGGTCTCAGAAAAACAAAGAAGGAGACAAAAATGAAAATGACAGTAAGGAAGCTAATATTGCAAGTAATACTTTACAAGATGCTTTAATCTTATGTTTGGATAATGTTAATGATTCCTGGGTAATAGATTATGGGGCTTCATTTCATGCTACACCCCATAGAAAATATTTTCTAGATTATGTTCAAGGTGATTTTGGACAGGTATATTTGGGTGATGATGACCCCTATCAAATTGTTGGAAAAGGAAAGATAAAGATCAAGTTGCAGAATGGAAATGACTGGTTTCTACAGGAGGTAAGATATGTTCCTAATTTAAGAAGAAATTTAATTTATACAGGGCAACTAGGTAGTGAAGGTTGCATAGTTACCCTCTCAGACAATATGTGGAAGGTCGCTAAAGGATCATTAGTAATAGCTAAAGGTGTGAAGGTAGGCACATTATATCTATGTATAGGTAACACTTACTCTACCCTAGCTGCTACAGATAAAGTTATTGTAGGGACAACAACAATAAATGTTGCAAGAATAGATTCGATAATGTGGCACCATAGGCTTGGGCACATGAGTGAGAAAGGGATGAAAACCCTTCACTCCAAAAATCTATTGCCAGGACTAAAGAAGATTGATTTAGAGTTCTGTGAAAACTGTGTTTATGGTAAACATAAAAGAGTCAAATTTCTCAAGGTTGGGAAAGAGAAGAAGAGTGAGAAGTGAGAGCTTGTACATTCAAATGTATGGGGATCGGCTTAGGTATCATCTCTTGGTGGCTCTTGTTATTATATTATTTTTATTGATGACTCAACTAGAAAAACATGGGTATATTTCCTAAAACAAAAATCAGATGTTTTTGAAACTTTTAAGAAATGGAAAGCTTTGGTTGAGAATGAGACAGGAAAAAAGTTGAAGTGTCTCAGATTGGATAATAGAGGTGAGTATTGCAGCAAAGCATTTGAAGATTACTACTCCTTAAATGGGATTAGAAAGCAGAAGACAGTTCTAGGGACTCCACAGGAAAATTGTGTGTCAGAGAGAATGAATAGGACTATCATGGAACGTGCGAGGAGCATGAGATTTCATGCTGGATTGCCCTTACATTTTTGGGCAGATGCTGTACATACTACTGTCTATTTGATAAATAGAGAACCTTCAACCCCTTTGGATGGTGGTATTCTAGAGGAGGCATGGACTGGTAAAAAGGTAAATTATTCTTTTCTAAAAACTTTTGGTTGCGAAGCTTTTGTCCATGTTGATAAAGAAAACAAAACCAAGCTTGATGCTAAATCTCAGAAATGTACCTTCATTGGATATTAGATAGATGAATATGGCTATCGGTTATGGGATTTTGAAAATAAGAAAATAACTAGAAGTAGAGATGTTATATTCAATGAGAAGGTTATGTATAAAGAACAAATGTAAGAAAAGAAGCATGAACAGGACAAACAAGAATATGTGGTGTTGGATGAGATTCCTAAAAATCAAATGCCACAGGTACCTGATGCTCAACAAAAACTGATTGTCCCACAAACTCCTGCAAGTGTTAGACATTCTACGAGGACAAGTAGACCCCCTGAAAGATTTTCTCCTTCTTTGTATTCTATTTTATTAACGGATTCTGGTGAACCAGAAGAATATGAAGAAGCAATGCAGGTGGATGCCAAACAACAGTGGGAGCTAGGCATGAAAGAGGAGATGGACTCCTTGATGAAAATAAGACTTGGGACTTAGTCGCTTTACCTACAGAAAAAAGAACCTTGCCTAACAAATGGGTTTATCGGCTGAAGGAGGAGGAAGGAGGTCAGAAAAGATATAAGGCCAGACTTGTGGTAAAAGGTTTTGCACAGAAAAAGGGTATAGATTATGATGAAATATTTTCTCCAGTTGTAAAAATGACTTCAATTAGAACTATACTTAGTCTTATGGCTGCAGATGATTTACATCTTGCATAATTAGATGTCAAAACAACTTTTCTCCATGGAGATTTGGAGGAGGAAATTTACATGTTGCAACCACAGGGATATGAGGTCAAAGGTAAGGAGAACTTGGTGTGCAGGTTGAAGAAAAATTTGTATGGCCTAATGCAAGCACCCTGACAATGGTATTTAAAATTTGATAGTTTCATGGCTGAACACGGTTATCATAGATGTCATTCTGATCATTGTGTATATTTTAAGAGATTGGATAATGACAGTTATATTATCCTGTTGCTTTATGTTGATGACATGCTTGTTGCCGGTTCTAACATGGAACACATAAATGATCTTAAACAGAAATTAGCCAAGTCATTTGCTATGAAGGATTTGGGTGTAGCTAAGTAAATTCTCGGTATGAGGATTAAATGGACAAGAAAAATAGAACCTTGAATTTGTCCCAAAGTGAATCTATAAAGAAGGTGTTGAAAATATTTAACATGCAGGATGCAAAAACAGTTAGTACACCTTTGGCTAGTTATTTCAAATTGACTAAGGAGATGTGCCCAAAGGCATAGGAAGAGGTTAATAAAATGTCTAACATCTCGTATTCATTAGCTGTTGGCAGTCTGATGTATGCAATGGTATGCACAAGGTCAGGTATTGCACATGTAGTGAGAGTTGTGAGCAGGTTTATGAGTAATCTAGGTATGGAACATTGGAATGCTGTGAAATGGATTCTTCGGTATTTGAAAGGAACTACTACGAAGGCATTATGTTTCAAAGGATCTAATGCTGCTCTGAGTGGATTTGTTGACTCTGATCTGGTGGGTGATATTGATTCATGGAGGAGTACTACAAGGTATGTTTTTACTATAGGGGGAACTGCAGTCAGTTGGATTTCTAGGCTGCAAAAGGTTGTTGCACTTTCAACCACTCAAGCTGAGTATGTTGCTGCTATAGAAGCTAGCAAAGAGATGATTTGGTTACACTATTTTCTGGAGGAATTGGGTCAGACATAGGAGAATCACCCATTGTATACTGATAGCTAGAGTGCCATTTATCTTGCGAAGAACTCTGCTTTTCATTCAAGGACAAAGCACATTCAGCTCAGGTACCACTTCATCCATACTATTTTGGAGGAGGGTTAGTTATAGCTTGAGAAGATTCACATAAGTGAGAATCCTGTCGATATGTTCACGAAGGCAGTTCCACAGGAGAAGCTGATTTCTTCATCAATTTCTGTTGGTCTTCTTGATTGATAATTGTGGAATTTATACTAGTCAAGTCCTAGTGTTTTATCCAGTGGATGCTGCATGTACAGTGGTGTCGTGTAGTATCAGTCTCCAAGTGGGAGATTGTTGAAATGTGGCGAATGATCAGAAAAGTACTGTACACTCAGCACGTATCATCACTGGGGTCTGGGGCAGGGCCGGTCCCGCCCTCAAGAAATTTTTTTTTGGTATTTTTTTGATGAAAACCGACATTGTAATATAACCCTAAAAAGGCTAACTTTGTTTTTGCCCTAAAAACGCATATTATAAGCAGCTGGGATGCTTAAGGCATTGTAAGGTTGATGTACTATTTTTGCTAGATAATAGGAAAGATTGGACGGTTGTGTATGGTGGACATAACCCATTCTGGGTGAACCACGTTAAATCTCTGTGTTATCTGTGTCCTGTTTTATTCCTTTATCTTTTGTATTTAAATATGCATATAATTGTTAGTTCATATTTGCTTCGGATCTGCTTGAAACCCTAACAAAGACAAGATGCAAACTAGATGGCTAGGGCCATATCGGGTAGCACAAGTATTTTCAAATGGAGTTGTTCAACTTACCACAATTGAGCCTGTTAGATTCAAATTGCTAGTCAATGGTCATCGCTTGCATTTACATCACAAACTAGCTTCAAAAGTAGAATTCATGCAACAATTCACCGACTTTCTTTCAGTTGAAGGAAGCAGACCAAGTGTCCATCATTTTGCATAATACACATATGCATCAAATCATAATAAAGATTTCCACTTAAATGGAAATTCAATTCTTCAATCATTTTGTACATCCACCTTCACTCCATATTTCTCTCTCTTGCAACATTCTCTCCATCATTACACTCCATCTCATACTTCATTTATTACTTAACTAATTGATTGATAGGTACTGCGCACGCTATATATCTTGGACATGCAAATCCACTTTATAAAGTATGTGCGATGATTAATTCTTTCATAATTATCTTAAATGGCATTACTTTTAATCATGTTCATTAATTTTTATATTTGCATAGCATATTTTCACACAAACTCCAATATGTGAGGATACATGCCTTAATTTAGGTTCGGGGGAGGAAGCATACGCCATTAGTTGTCCTTTAGTTGATTTGACATAATGATGCGACATTTGTGAAGTAACAAGCATTGTCACACTGTCATTTTTATTGAAAGCCTTTCCAAAACCTTCACTAATGATTTCCCTTGTCTTAATCAACAAATTTAAAAAAGGTAAGTTGTAGGTTGTGAAAAATCAGAAAAAGATGAAATTCATGAAAATAAGTGAAATTGACTCTTTCAGTGAAGACAAAACAAGAGGGAGTGTTTTAGAGAGTGACTGCAGGAAAGATGAGAGGGTAGATAATTAGGAATGAACCCACTATTCATGATGTAATTCTACAGGATGATGTTTGTCTAGCGGAATTTCAAAATTATGGTTGGCTAGACTACTTCTTGAGTTTGTAGAGTTTCAATGAAGACATTGCTATAGAATTCATATAGACTTTTTCAAATGGTAAAGCAATGGGTAAAGGATTGGAAGTCATAGTCATAGAGGAGAGAATTGCAAAATTCACAGGGCTTCCCATTGATGGGAACCATACCCTACATCTCGAGATGCAAAAACAACAAGGGCATAATTCACTGAACCTAGTGACCCACCACTTATTGTGGATAAACATGGAACAAAGAGAACATCATTGCCAAACAAGTGGATGCATGCAGTTGTGCACATTTACAAATATATTACCTATGAGGGTCACCAGTCTTGTCTGCACTCTATTCATTTCAATATTTTAAACCACCTAAGGCATGGGAGGAGAATGAATGTGCCTAATGTGCTTTACAAATTGCGAGAGATCATGGTGGCTGAAACCCAAAAAGGTAGGACCAACTTTGTGTCTCACCATTGTTTGATAAAATTACTAGTTAAAAAATCTTTATGAGAAGTTTCTGGTATGACATGGGAGGAATTTGAGAATGTGGATCAGTTTAGACCAAAAAATGTGGAACAGAGGAGTCAGTCTCGTAGGTCTAGTAGAAGGAGGAAGGTTACTGCAGCCACTTTTGAGGCGTCTACCTCTACTGTAAGACCCAAAGCAATCCCTCCCACAGCCAGTGCAACTATAGAGTTGGTTCCTCTGAATCAAAGGAAGAAGGAACTCCTTTTTCAAGCCATGATGGTGATACTCTACTCCAAACCCCACGTTGAACTAGGGTAGCTACTAGAAAAGAAGAGGAACACCAAAAGAATGTAGAAAAAGAGAAAGAAAAGGTTAGGTTTGAGACTCCTGAAACATCAACACCTAGCCATAGCCCTGGAAAATGGTAAATTGGAGACATTGTTCCTCTTGCAATAGTAGAAAATAGAAAAATCCCTAGGTTTAAGAAAGCATATGGAAAAGTGTTAGCAACCTTTGAGGAAGAGATACATGATGAAGAACAAAATACTTTTGAAGAGCCTGTATCTAAGGAACATGTAGAAACGGGGTTATATCGGCTTGTTGCCGTTGCAAAGCAAGTAGAAGAAGAGGAAGTACCACATAAATAGTAGGATGAACCCTTTTAGCAAGAATTTGAGCAACCACCAATACTGTAATCAAAGCACACTGCAAGGAAATTTTTGGTAGGTAGTCATAGACCTCCTGTATCTTTATGACATAGTGTAGTGATGAAATTGTTGGATGAAATAGAAAAGAAGGATGAAGAAAACCTTAGATTGTAGAAACAAATTGAAAAAAAGGATAATGAAATTAGGAAGAAAGATGAGGAGATTGTTAAATTGAAGAAACAAGTGGATGATGTGGTAGAATTAGTGCCACAATTAATGGAATGCAAGATCCATCCAAGGGTATATACATTGCATTTAAAGGAGAGGTATCTAAAATTCCGATTTTCTAGGGTAGTTTTAGGATTAAACCCTTCCATCAAAACCCCTGAGGAATTTTTTTAAACCTACCAAGAATCTCCAATAGAGGTTAAGAATTTACTTTGTGAATTGTAACTACATAATTATGTTGTCCTAGATGACCATCAATGGAACCCACTGATGTATATTGGATATATCCATTTGAGGGCATTTATATCCTGGATTCAGAATGAAAACAGTTGGGGTTTGGAGTTCAAAGCTTACAGAGAGAAGGAATTATGAAAACCCTTGCCTCTTAGGGTTGAATCTCATGATACTGCAACACTATTTTATGAATGACACCAAATTCTATACAAGCAAAATATTAAGGATAGATTGTTGCTTCTACAGGAAGAAGCCTATGGAGAATATGAACAAGTGGAGGATACCTCATGAAAAATATTAATGGGGTACCTTTTATAGAGATGGGATAGCTTGACTAAAGCTATGGCAAGGCGAGCCACATTCACTACTGGTTCCCTTTAATTTCCAACCACCCATCATGTTATGGCCAGTTCCAGACTATAGATACCATCAATATGATATAGAAGAAGAAAGGCCAAGGTGGAATAGGTTCGATCATAGGCATGAATTTTATTGGGATCCTAATTCAGAAGATGCAACCAATGTTGTAGGACAGTTAGTAGTTGGTGATATGAGAACCCTGACTCGACTAAGGAATAATGCTGCTGGAGGACTCGAAAGACCTTAGGTTGGGCGGAATGATGAGACAAGTTTATAGTCCTTTTTTCTAAGGATTTATTATGTTGTTTATGATGATACTTTAGAATTTTATATTGTGATGACACTTTACTATGCTATTTCCTTAGAATCTATTACCTTTTGGGCTTAAGTTTAACCTTGAAACAATTCATGATACTAATACATATGTTATGTAATTATCTGTTAAATGTGCATGTGTTGAAAAAAATGTTGTTTCAAGATGATTTGGGAAATGTAGTTGTTTATATTTTCTAATTGTTAGGGATTAGGTAGATCCCGAGCAAATACAAATTAACAATTATATGCAGATACAAACACAAAAGATGAAGAAAAATGCATAACATAGATAACACAAAGATTTAACGTGGTTCACCCAAGATGGGCTACATCCAAAAAACACAACCATCCAATCTTTTCTTATTATCTAGTAAATTGGTACAACACCATTTCAATGCCTTTTTTACATTCTAGCCACTTATAACAAGCAATATTTAGGGCAACACTCAAAGTTGGTTATTTTTAGGGTTTTTTCAATGTTAATTTTTCTTCAACAAAAAACAACAATTTTTTTTCCTCACCACATATCAACACTAACATGTTTTGTAGGTCTATACTAAGAAAGTGGTGTTATGATGAAGCTTGAAACAAGGAGCAAGACTCTTACCATTTGCCCGGTTGTTGAAAAAGTCAAGGAGTAACCAACGTAGAGGAGCTTTCTCTACTTAATGTTGCAACTACCTTTTAACTAATCATGTATAATCAGTTGAGTCTATTTAGGGGTATATTGCGCTATATATTCATTGAGGAAGTCCTATTTGACTTGTCTAAGTGCATGCATGAGATTTCCTTTCCTCTTTTCATGCTTTCAATATATGGCACCCTCCTTATGTTGTGGAGTTGGTTGCCCAGTTAGTTAGGATTAGTTGGTAGTTTTTCTTCTATAAATAATGATTCAGATGATCTCTTGTGGAGGTTGAATATTTTGATGCTGTAAGTTTACTTTTAGTTTGGAATACAGTTTAAGAGCATGCTATCATATCTTGTGTACTTTTGTTTTGATGAATAAAATGATATTATGAGTTTCCAGCATTTGTGTTAATCTGGGAATTCTCACTCAAGGGGCCCCACTTGGTGATAACTCTATTCAATTATCTTAGTAGTTATTCTTCATTCAATAGTTAGCACCGTTCCGACAGTTGATTGTTCCTGCAGCCACTGAATATTATTTTGTGTCTGTTCCTGCAGCCAAAGCGGGGTAGAGTAGTTTCTTGTCTATTTGTTTAGAATTTCATTCTTGTAGTTTATGTGAATTTAATATTTGCATGTTCATATTATTTGTTAATCTAAGTTTAGTTTCTTTCATCAGTTATTTACAATATTTTATTTCCAGCATTGTTCTTTGCTTAAGTTATGATGGTCATAACAGAGTCTTAGTGCACATTCAGTGCTAACCCATTTCGAGTTCACATCCCTGGGATGATAAGTTAAATGGACATTCATAACGAGTCTGATAGCTACTTAGTATAGATGTGTAACTTCTGAGTTATAACTTTAAGGGCTTAGTTATTGAACCATTAAAGGAGGCCACCAAAAATCATAGAGTTGTAGGTTTTATCAATTACTTGGTCTTCGAGAGCTTCTAGGAACAATTGGACTTCTGAAAATTACTTCTAGTCACTTGGGATGCTCTTCGCTCAATCTTTTGAAAGCAGGGTGTGTAAATAAATTTACAAAATTTGGTTTTATTTCTCGTAGTGGTGCAGCCATGACCAGTGGATCCTCAAAGAGAATTGACCGACTCATGCAATAAGAGTAACACAATAGAAGCAACAATAAAACATTGAAATATTATAGAATCAGATCATATTATCATCTTAAAACCTCTGGTAACCAACTGGTTATCATCATACATTCATCACAGAACATTCGGTAATGAACCAGTTACATGCAGACTAACATGCCAGATTACAATCCATTTGAAACTCTTAGAGTCGTCTAGATCTCTAATCATGAATCTAGAATCTCATTTTGATCTACTTCCCTACAAATGATTACATAATATCATATATATACCCTCCAGAACATATCCGGGTCAGCCACAAAAGATTACATTTACCAATGCAGGAAAATGAAACGTGTAAATAGGTTAGCCCCAAGAATGAGAAATTCCTTCAAAAAAGAACAACCGAGAAGTGTGGATTAGTAGGAAGGTCGACCAAGGACTTAGGAATATTAAGCAAGACCCAAAATAGATCCACACGCCAAGAAACTATTTTGAAAAAGAAGAAAACCAACCGGTAAGCCCAAAACTGCTCTAGCACCCAGAAACTGTCAAACCAGAAGCAATATCTTGTCAAAAAATAATCCAAATGGAATGAAAATATGGAATAAGCATAAGACTTAGCTTGGAAACCAAAAATACAATCTGCAATGAAAAGCAAGCAACTACTGGAACATACCGACAGGAACACACAAAACTGCAAACTGAATTGAACAAGAACTAAACTAAAAAGAAATATTTTTGGTGAATGCAAGATTGCTCAGAGACTGGGGATGCTCCTGTGTCAAACACCCAAGGTAGAAAGAGACATTCCACAAGAGGCAACTCATGAACATCAAAAAGGATTTGGGATATAGATCCCATGCTCATTTATGATCCAAACATCTTCCTTAGCTCCTCCAGAACCTCAACCAGATTCTCTAACTCATGACTCTCTTTATTTCTCTTCCATTGCTTTAGATCTACATATTGTCTCTGCTTACTACTCTCTTTCTGCTGTAACTCAAACTTATTTATGCTAGAAGACTCCATCCGGTTCACTATCACAACCTTATTGCCATCCGGTTCCATCTGTCTATCAGACTTATCTATCAGATCCTTCTGCAAATTTATGCCACTTTCCGGTACAAACTCTACAACCGGTTTCTCAGTATTGCAACTTCTCTCAAGACTCATATTCTTCACCTCCTTCTCTCTCTCTCCTTCAAAGAAGCCAATGTGAACTTCTGCCCAACCTTCTCAATAGTGATTAGGTTTCTTCTACAATCATAAATAGCTCCTCTATCAAACTGCCAAGGTCTTCCCAACAAGACATAACAAGCACTCATAGATACAACAACACACAAGACCTCATCCCTAAAAGGTCCAATATTAAAACTCACCAAATACTGCTCCTTTACTTCTAACTTTTGATTATCTTGTAACCAACTTACCTTGTAAGGACAAGGGTGCTTAAGCCTCTTCAATCCAAGCTTCACTACCATCTCCTCAGCTACCAAATTATCAGTACTTCCACTATCCACAATAATCTTGCAACACTTACCACCTGATTTGCATACAGTTTGAAAAAGACTCCTTCTCTGAGTAGGTCCAATATCTTCACTACTCTACTCCATCATGACTCTTCTGAACATAAGGGATATTCCTTGATCCAGTGCACAATCAATTCCGGTAACTCCACCTTCTAGTTCCTCATTTTCCACACAACTTCTTTCCATTCACTGCTTACATTCATACGATCTATGTCTGGTTTCTCCACACTTGAAACATTTTCTAGGAAATTCTCTACTGCTACTGCCACTGCCTTTTCTTTGTGTTTTCTAATCTGGTTCTTTATTCCACTTAGGTTTTGATTCAACTTCAACATTCTGCTTCTTTGTACTCATCTGCCCCTTGAATCTCTCCTTCCCTATAGGGTTATTATGTTGTCTTCTTCTCACCTTCTCCTCAACCTTCAAAGCATACTAGTAAGTTTCTTCAACTATGGAAATCTTCAACACACTCATCTCATCCTGAATGTTAAATTCAAGTCCATTTATGTACCTCACCACCTTTTCTCTATCCATCTCTCTATGCCCAGATTTGATCATCACCTTGTAGAGTTCATTAGTATACTCTTTCACACACATGTTTCTTTGCTTCAGGTTTTGCAACTTTTCTTGAAGAATTATAACACATAGTCTCCCGATGTGAACTTGGCCTTCAATCTTGCAACCATCTGTCTCCATCGGGTGATCTTTATTTCACCATTCTCCACTCTATCTCTCTACAATTCTTTCCACCATAAGGCAACATGCCCTTTCAACTTATTTTGTGCCAACATGACTCTTTGTAGGTCCTTGACATCCTTAAACTCAAAGTAATCCTGCAACTCTCTGATCCAATCAATTAGATCCTTCGGGTTCAGCATTCCAGAAAAGTTTGAAACCTCCACTTTATGAACTTTACTCGCTTGCGCCAGTAGTCTCAAAAATCTTTCCTCTCTTCTATCTTCCGGTCCTTCAGCCTCTTCCACCTCAAGCTCTTCTCTAGCTTCTTCATATTCATCCTCAGACTCTAGATTCTTCCGCAAACCAACCAATGCATTTTGGATCTCATTCCTCATCTCATTCTTGAAATCCTCCATCTTCTGCTCTACCCTCTGGGGGTTCATCCTTCTAGGCGACATCTCCTCCTCTGCTCCGGTGAATTGCCTCAACTTGACGATCTAACTACCGGTTTTAATAGCCTCACACTCAGTAATCTATTGAACACACCTGCAACCTACCTCCACTCGAGGATCTATTCACCCAAAGGAGTGCATCAAGGTTCGTAACTAGCTCTTCCACCAACCGGTTCATAGCCCGCTCTGATACCACTTGGTGTAGCCATGATCGGTGGATCCTCAAAGAGAAATGACCGGCTCATGCATCAAGAGTAACACAATGGAAGCAACAATAAAACATTGAAAGATTATAGAATCAGATCATATTATCATCTTATAACCTCTGGTAACCAACCAGTTATCATCATACATTCATCATAGAACATCTAGTAATCAATTGGTTACATGTAGACTGACATGCTAGATTACAATCCATCCGAAACTCTCAGAGTCATCCAGATCTCTAATCATGAATCACGAATCTCATTCTAATCTACTACCCTACAAATAATTACATAATACCATATATATACCCTTCAAAACATATCCAGGTCAACCACAAAGATTACATTTACCAATACAGAAAAAATGAAACATGTAAATAGGTCGGCCCTAAGAATGAAAGAAATTCCTCTGAAAAAGAATAACTAAGAAGTGTGGATCAACAAGAAGGTTGACCAAGGACTTAGGAACATTAAGCAAGACCCAAAATAGATCCACACGCCAAGAAACCGATCCGAAAAACAAGAAAACCAATCGAGAAGCCCAAAACTACTAAGGAACCCAGAAACAGTCAAACCGGAAGCAATATCTTGCTAGAAAAGAATCCAAATGGACTAAAAATCTGGAATTAAGCATAAGAACCAGCCCAAAAACCAAAAATATGATCTGCAATGAAAAGAAAGCAACTATCGAAACATATTGATATGAACACACAAAACTACACATTGAACTGAACAAGAACTAAACTAAAAGGGAATATTTTTGGTTGATGCAAGATTGCTTAGAGACTGGGGATGCTCCTGCATCACGTAAGATTTTACCATTAATTTCCTTCGTGCAAGCATTATGAACTAGTGGCCTTGAAATTTGAAGTCCATCATTGATTCAAAAATGGACAACCACGATCACGCCTTGACCCCTTTTGATTGGTGATGTGGTTCCTTGTAATTTCATCACCAAAACCCTTTGATTTTATTCATTTTTCCGTAGTATATCCCTGCTATCCCTCACCACCTTTTTTCTTCTTTACTTGCTCTTGCGAGATTGCGGGGAATACCCTTTTTCTTGTTATAGCTTTACCCGCAAGCTTGCAGGGTCATCATTCCACTTATTTTTCTCTTGGGGGGCAGCGGGGACAACTTTTCCCTATGTTTCCCCTTCATCTCAGTAGCTTGTGTTGCCTCTATCATCTATGTTTTACTCTTGCAGGGTAGCGGGCAACACTTCATCTTTTGATATTTTACCCCACTATCCTATAGAGTTATTTTCCTTACACTTAGACCCATGCGGGGTGAGGCCTTTTCATCTTTTATACTCATCCCAACCCGCGAGATGATTTTCCTTCATTCTTCTCACTGTAGCATGTTCTTCCTTCATGTTAGCTCCTCCCACCAACCCGTGATATAACCTTTACTTTTGATTGATTCAAGCGGGGTTGTAGGGTAACATCTCCTTCTTGTTATATCCTTATCCCATTGCCCTACAAGATATATTTGTCTATTGAGACAATCATGTGGGGTCACAAAGGTAACATAAAATACATTCTAAAATGACTCCCCGCCACTCTGCTCCATATTTTCATTGTCAATACTGGTTCTGCGAGGTAACTTAAAGCCTTCACTTAAATAGATTTTTTATCATGTGACTTTATAACTTGAGGGTAGAGGGGGTCATGGGAGGTGAAGGTATTAGGAAAACCTTGACTTACACAATTAAGGAAAATAACAATGACTCTCCCACGAGATGACTTACCGTCAAAATATAAAACTCTTAACACATGGGGCTGGTCAAACAACATATTTAAACCCTTCAAGACATAACTTTTAAAAGAACAACCCGCCCTAGCTGGTCAATAGAGAAATAGAATTCAGGACAATACTTCTTTTTCAAGAACCTAAGGGATAAAACCCTACTCAAAATTTCAAAAACCCTAACCCTAGTGGGAACTTAGGAGACAAAAATGCAGGCAAAACTATGAAAATTTACACTCCTAACACCTTGCATTTTTTTCAAAATACATATTTGGAATTTTAATCACATTATCATTAAAGTGACCTTCAAATCTAATTTTTTTAATCAATATCCTAAGTGGGAACCATATAACCTTATTACTACCGAGTCATACTAGGGCAATAATTTTATCAATTATTCTTTGAAACAACACTCAAAATGGCATTGTCTCAAAGAGGGGCAAATGCAAACACTAAAAATTGTACCACACTTGTGAGTGCTATTACTAATTTTTCCTCTTTCATTAAACAGTTTTATTATTTAATTAATTTAGTGTCATTCTTCTAAGTTAACTTCAATCCTCTAATTTGAATTGAAATGCCAAAATTTCCCTTTTTTTCATAATTAAATATTTTTTAATTATTTAGTTATCTAATTTTCCTCCAACGTTGATTAAATAATTTTATTATTTAATTGATTATTTCATCCTCTAGCTTTAATTAAATAATCTTCATTATTTAATTTTATTAAATTTCTATCTTTCCATGATTAAATAATTATTTAAAATTATTTAATTAGCTAACAATGTCCTCTTAATTATATAAATTTCTAAATTTATTTAATCTCATTTATCTCTCATTTTGAAAGAATTTCATTTCTCTTCAAATTGAAATTAATTTCATATTCCTCTCATTCCAATTTAATTTCATGTTTTCAAAAATCCAAATTCACCCCAAAGTGCTAATTTCGTTCATTCTCCAACATCACATGTTGAAATTCCTAACTGCCACTGACTCTGAGTTAGTCATCGATCACTTTTTCTAACTAGCCAATCAACCCACTCTTTTCAAAGTCTACCTTTTTCTAACTAGTCAATCAATTCTCCTAACTAATCAATCAAATCAATTATCCAAATAGTTAGATGATTGAAATGCTTAATCAAAGTCAGTTACAATGAGAAATTGTCTTCAACCAGTTTGACTTAGCAAATCTCAGCCATTGATCATCTCTGTTCTCAAATTAATCTCAACCTACAAAGAACCACAATATACCTATCATCCATGGACATCAAGGTCCTCAATCTAATCTCATATAAGTCATCCATACCCAAATCAATCTCTATCTATCATTCATCAACTTGTCCTATACATGGAGGGGTACACTAAAAAATAGACAGTTCGTTCTTATACAGGGTATTACATCTCTAAAACTAGAGATCATCATCATCATCACATCATCAATCAACATTGAAAAAGATCAATATGGATGTTGAATTAATTGGTCAAGTTAGTCTTATCTTTTATTGATTTGTCTTAGGTCATGTTCCTATGCTACTCTAAGATGTCCATAGGTGACTAGAGGAGTTGGGATGTTTTGTGATCCTTTTTCTTTGTTTGTTTGTTGTGTTTTTTCATGAATTTTTGGGCCATGGTTATTTTGGGTATCTATGGTAGCATGTTCATTCGACAAGTGTCTTATGCAAAAGTGAAGTCAGGGGTCACTATGCTTGTGACTGTTGCACATACGTCCACCCTTAGTACAACAATCTTAGAATGGATGGAGACATTGCTTATCTACAATATGTCTGTTAATGCAATGGGAAAGCATCTACACCTTGGTCTTTCATACTTTGGTGCAAAAACCTCCATTGTTACATAATAAGGCTAAATGATGAAATTGTCGTACCACCAAAGATGCACAAGAATCTATGATAGTTTCATCATCCTATCTCAATTGTTCCATTTTTTGATCAATTCTATTCCCTAATGATTCCTCACTTCTTATTAATTCATTCTTCTAGCTAACCATTTTTCCATCAATGCATAGTCATTTTGGCCTAATACTCTAGCACACACAAATAAATTCATCCTACATCCATACACATGTTAGAATATAATCATATTATAAAATATCATAGCATATCATCTGCATATATACACAAAAACAACAAAAAGATATGTCATCATATATATAGAATCATGTTAGCTTGCATACATCATATAGTTTGCATCCATACATATATAAAACCATGATAGGAACATATACATAAGAAAAAACATCCATTACATCCATAATCGCATCATATAAGACATACAACATTTAGAAAATATATTGAATCTCATATATAAATGTACAACATCACATAAGTACCATAAACCATTCATCACATAATAAACATCATAACATCATATAAGAACTGATATGCATGTAGAATAATGAGACATAATATAAACATCACCACCAAACTTTCATATCATATATATCTAAAAAATAGTGCTAGAGTACAAAGTCATCATGTCCGTGAAAAGGAATAAGGCTTGTTGGCATTAGTAAACAATATACAAGTGTCTGTAACAAAAAGGAATCAATTAATGCTCCCTCGATCCTCAACATCTAAAGGTGGTAACTTGTCCCCTAGTTGAAGAACTTGCCTCAGGATGTCAAGAAGGTGGTGGTGGCCTACGTGGTGGTCGCATGACACCCCCACTATTGGATGTAGCTTTTAAATGTGTACAACTCTATGAATAGCTTTGAGACCGGAAAGCCTTATAACTCAGTGCCCTCTAATCAGTGGGTACTACACTTATATAATCATCACCAATAGAAAAACTCATACCTAGACTCAAAAATATGATAAGCCATAGTCATAGCATTTGTGCCATCAAAAAAATATCTATGATATGTATCTAAGGCCTATTGTGCCTTGGCTATAGCATCATCTCGCTCAACTTGGAGATGATCTCTCTCAACAATAAGAGCATTCCGCTCCTTCATCCACTACTCCTGCTCCTCCATAAATAATGCCCTATCCTTAGCTCTACCCTTCTCCTCTCCAACTACCCATGCTTGTAGCTTTGTAACCCAAGCCAATAAATTCCATATCTGAGCCCTAGCTACTTAAGGATCCAGTATTTGGGCAACATCATCACCCACCTTTACGTCCTACATACCAACATCTAGAACCTGTATATCTAGCATGGCTACATCTTCTCCACCATATCCCTCACCCCTATCATGGTCATGGTCATGGTCATCAAAATGAGAGTCAAAGTCATTATCTAGTTAGGGATAGATTCATCTGAAAAGATACTCTCCTAAGTCTCTTCTTGAGTCACATTCTTCCTCCACATCCACATCCATACCCTCCTTATCTCCTCCCACTGCTTATTGTGGAGCTATGTCTATGGCATCCTTTCTACCATCTCCTCCCTCATCATCTCCACCATCACCATCACTATCTCTATCCCCTCACCCCAACCTCTACCTCTATCTCTCCCCTCCTCCCTGCCTCTACCTCTACCTGATCCATGATCTCCACCTTGCCTCATCCTGCGATCAATATCATCAATGATGAGCACTATTTGATATGTCAAAGGAGTCAATCTTTGTGCAACCCACCACATATCATATTGAGGAGTTATCCTTAAACGAATAATATCTAATAACCACGTCGACTAAATAGGATGAAAAATCTCAAACTCTGTGTAATCAACCTATGGACTGACACATGGCCCCTAGTCTGTAACCTCTCTAGTGGAGCAATTGAAGTATGTTGTCTCTTGTGGCATTGTATGCACCTCACTAAACTATATCAAGATCTAATTTGGTAGTTGTATGTCTATGATGCGTTGCGACTTGACTGTATGTCCAATCAAGTATCATTGTTGTCTATAGTATGGAAGGTGTTGATAATCATCCTCCCAACTGGGGAAATCCTTGTACGATCTCCAGATAAAGTTTTGTAAAATGTCTATCTCATGATGCTAGTACATCATATGAGCCATGTGCCTTTGAACAACTATTCCTGCATATCTATACACATAAGGCTGATCCACCTCCAACTATCTATCTAGAATAGGATGAAACACTTTGATGTTCTCCCAAGTCCACACCTATAAGAGTGTAATACCATAGCTGATCGGCTGAGCTCCTAAATATGCAACTGATTGTAGCTAATGATATAAAATAGCTAGTACATACAAAGCCCGGGTATACACTCTATAATCATCCACCATACCTTCCATTACCCCTACCCCACCCAATAGGAAAACCATGCCCTCACCTATCTGAAGCTAACGTATAAGAAAAAAAAATACAAAGCACCACAACATACTTATCATACATGGACATCAGTGTCCTCCATCTGATCTCATATAAGTCATCCATACCCAAACCCACTGGGTCATACTCATAATTGATAGAGAGCTGTAATCCTAGGGCATGTCTTGTAGGTCACCTACTCACCATGAATGGGAATCCATAAGATGCACCATACATCCTCCAAAGTAATAAAATCCCCTTGAGTCACTTCTAGGGTTCATAGTCACCAAAATAGGAATTGAAGTAGATCCAACAAAGGTTAAAGTAATCATTGAAATGCCTCCACCTTCCAACATCAACAAAGTTCATAGTTTGCAAGGTAAACTACAATCTATTGGAAGACTCCTAGCTCAACTAGCTGATGAATGTCATCCGTTTCAACACTTATTAAATAAGGGCATCCCTTTTAGATGGAGTGAATGATGTCAACAAGCCTTTCAAGCACTGAAATATTATTTTCTATCTCCACTAGTCTTAGTGCCTCCAATCCAAGGAAAGCCATTGCTTTTATACATTTTAGCAACAACATCATCCCTAGGTGAATTTCTAGCTCAACATGATGTAGAATGAAAAGAAATATTAGTCTACTACATCGGTTATATAGTAGAGGGATATGAGATAAATTATACATACATTGAGTGAGCATGTCTAGCAGTTGTGTTCACCTCACAAAAACTTAAAAAATTACATGCTCAGTCATAAAATAATGCTCATTACAAAGATAGATCCCCTAAAGTATCTTATAAATAAGGCATCGATCATAGGTCCCTAGCTAAATGAATCATGATATTAAGTGAGTTTGGCATCAAATATGTTGATCAAAAGTCCATCAAAGGATGAATTACAACATAACAGTTTGTAGATTCCCTGATCCCTACAAATCATCCCATCCTAACTAACTTTCTAGATAAATCCATCTTCACCATGTCTACAACAACACACTGGAAATTATACTTTGATGGATCCCACACTAAACATTATACAGGAGTTGGGATATTGTTCATCACATCCCAGGGTGATGCTATTCTCAAGTCTTATAGATTAAAGTTTTCCTATACGAACAACATTGTTGAATATGAAACTTTAATCACCAGGTTATGTATATCTATTTAGTGGAAGACTAAGGAAATTCTTGATTATGGAGACTCGTGACTATTAATAGAATAATTCAATGGTGACTATAACACAAAGGATGAAAAGTTGGCACCCTATAAGTGCATGGTCGATGATTTCAAATAATATTTTGACCACATTATCTTTGAGCAAATTCGAGGAGTCTAGAATAAAGCTACAAATGACATGACCATGATTGAATCCATGCTGGCTATGTCGAATAATTTCATGCATCATGAGTTCTTAGTGGAACAACTTATGATCTCCTCTTTCGAGATTCTTCATCTGAGGCTACTTGTAAAATCATGGGTCTTGAATCGCCTTGGTACAAATAAATCTGTAGACACCTAAAAATGTCTCATTGATCATGTACTAATTATTCCTCTAATTGATTAAATAATCTTTATTATTTAATTAATTATGGTTAATTCAAATTTAAATAATCTTTATTATTTAAATAAATTAATTTTCAATTTCTATCTCTAATCATCTAATCATTCAACCCTCTTCTAAATATTAATTAAATATTTATTATTTAAATAATTATTATTTAATCCTTTAAATTAAATAATCTTTATTATTTAATTAAATTCCATTTCTAAATAATTAAATAGTTTCTTTAAATTATTTAATTAACTAATTAATTCTTCCAATTCCAAATCCCCAAATTCTAATTTCATTTAATTTCATATTCTTCTAATTTCTTCCAAATTCAAATACATGTGCATGATTTCAAAAACCAAATTGAAAATCAAAGTCAAGTTCTAAATATATTCAAATGCTAAATTGAATTAATAAATTCAATTATTTGAATAATATTTCATGCAAAGATTAAATTAACAATCTAAATCTAAATGCAAGCACATGCTAAATTAATTAATTCAATCAATTAATTAATTAAATCATTTATCTCTCCAATCTCTATTTCCATCTTTCAGTTAGCTTTTTCTAAATTAAGCTTTCTTTGTCATCCTCTTTATTTCCTCCAATCATTCTTTTTCTTCCCTCAATCAGCTTTTTCTTAATCAGTTGACTCAATTAATCTATTCAATCTATTGAGTTTCACTCCTACAATCAGCAGTTCAACTATCAATTTTCATTTGAGCTCACCTAAGTTCACACATCTTGATCAATCTATTCCACCTTTCAATCAATCTCATCCAATTTTCTATAAATTGAGCATCCAATCTCCATTTTCAACAATCATGAACTTTGAATCTTTGTGTCACTTGCAGGTTACTAGCGTAATATATGAGAGCCATCATACCATAATTCCTATTTCTTAATTGCATTATTTCATTGTATTGTTTGTTAAATTCTAATTAGGATAGGGATTCATGATTTCCCTTGTTTCTTATTGATTACTTTGTTAATAGAAGATGAATTTTGCATCCCACATTTTGGTGGACCCCTTGAAACCTAATACTAAGAACCAATTTAGTTGCCAAAAATCCTACATTCAGTGGTTCCGGGAGTGCGGATCATACCCCATAGATACCCTTCATGTACCTTACACTATGATAAAGGAATCCCTCAGCTAAAAGATCCTCAGATCTTCAAGGTAAGAGAGACTGGCATGCCCGAGAAGTGTGTACCGTGGAGTGGAGCTAGTGTTGCCAGACTCTATTTGTTCATTTTGTCTCAGTATTTCGTAAGGGCCTCACTAAATGGTGTCCACTATCCAACGTAAGATTGTATTCCATGCTTTTTTATGTATTGTTGTGCTAGATTAGTATTGAGTCAGTCCCTTGGGCTATTTCAGGCCCTATCCCACATATCTCTGAATTTTTTGAGATTGTATGAAAATTGAGTTAGTCAGCTATACATACGTACCAACAATTGTTCTCAGATTTGGAAAACTACAAAACATTGTCCTACATACGAAGTTATAGAAAACAAAGTCCATTTTAAAACCAATTCTCAAAAGTCCTTACATACTTGTGACCCTAGGCAGTCTTATACATAGTATAGTCTTTTGCATAGTCCTAATTACATCCTCATTATCATCCTATGTCTTTTGCATAGTCCCACTTACGTCCTCATTATCGTCCTAAGTATTTTTTCATTATCATCCATAGTAGGTGCATAGTCCTGCATTATCATATACGTCTTCATCTAGATCACATATACGTCTAAGTCCATTGTCAGTTATAGGTTCATAGCATGTGCCTTCATGGGTCTCCCAGGTGATGGTTTGCTCCCCTTCGAGCAACCTAATCTAGTTCCAAACGACGGTCAATGAGAAATCATTGATGGTCTAGCTAACTTAGCTTGGGATTTAAGAAGAAGTGCACCTCAATATATAGGAGTCATACACGAGATAAACATTGAGTCTAGGATTTCTCGTATAATTGATAGAGAGATTAAGGCTGAACAACTTTGTCAACAAATGGAAAGACTTGCATTAGAGAAATCTAGAAATTCTAAAAAGGTCTCACATCAAAATCCTCAACAGAGTCTAGTATAGTCGTGCATACCTCATATTTACATCTACTGTCTAGTGTTAGGTCATCGTCTTGCATAGAACCACCCTCATATAAGCAATTTTAGATGCCTGTCACAAGGTCCCAGAAAGCAAAAGGAATAATGGACCCGAACAACACACAGTCTATAAACCCTACTTGGAACATGGACATGTCAATAGGTCAACTCTCAAGTACATAGACAATGTCCACCATAAACGAATTACAACAACATTTGACAAAAGAAGAAATTGAGTCCGCACAACAAGACCCACATGTCCTCACGATCCTAGATGCACTTATACATAGTGACAGGGACAAGTATCTTTCATTGTTAATACAAAATGGGGCAAAACTACCTGAGGATTTTGATGTCACAAAGATTTTACCACTAGGAAAAACTTTAGGTCAAGATAATAGTCAAACACCACCCTTGACACAAATACAAGCAACGGCCTCTAGTTTTCCTCAAAACATACCTATCCAAACAAATGTCAACACAAAAGCAAACTTTCAAACAAGCGTGTCATCCTCAACGATCAATGCTAGTATACCATCATAGAGCGTACCAAAAATATCAAGTGTCTCAGCACCTATTCAAACACAGGCAACAAGTGCAACCCAACCTCCAGTTTCCTATTCCATGGGATCCACATATAGTTATCAAAATGCAAATCTAGGTCTTGCTAATACAACAAGTACAACTCAACCAAACATGGGTTCACATATCACCTATTTCACAGTACCTAGTGGAACACACAACATACAAGGTTATAATCTTGGTACCTTCCAACAACCTCCTAGTTATGCAACCACAAATCCTTTTGTGGGACATACACAAACACAAGGTATACCTTTGACACAAACAGATATTCTGACACAACAAATATAGATTTTGCAACAACAAATGACAACCATGCAAACTGGTAACGATAAAAGAGCTACACAATGTATGACCTATGTCCTTATCCATTCGATCACACATTATACATGCCACCTTTCCCACAACATTTTGAAATGCCCAAATTTGATAGATATCGAGAGAAGGGTGATCCTAGAGATCATATCAGAGATTTTTTTACAGAATGTATAGAAGTTGCCTCAAAAGATACTTATCTAATGAGACTATTTCCTAAAAGTCTGGAAGGTCCGACTTTAGAGTGGTTTTCACATTTACCACCAACCATCACATAATGGGGAGAATTAGCTGAACAATTTATTGCAAACTTCTCGCACAACATTGACACCTCAGTTACTTTGATGGACTTATGTGCCTCTAAACAATACGAGAATGAAACATTTGCATCCTTCATACAATGATGGAGAGCTCTCTATAGGAGGTGCAAGATAGTTATCCCAGAAACATAACAAGTGGATATGTTTACAGAAAATTTGATTCCTAAGATTAAATATTCAATACAAATGCAATGTCTAACCACATTCAAGTAAATCATAGAAAAGGCTCTCAAATGTGAGAAGGGATTAGTAGAACAAGGTCTTATTAAGTATGGCAACACCAACAATAATGACAAATCTAAGTTTTGGTCGAAAAACAAAAATGTGACCAATGATGGTATTGTAGACGCTAGAACGATAAACAAAACTCAACCCATTTTATCTTTGGGAACAAGTCAATCAACACATCCACATACAGGGAATAACACAACATCAAAAAATATAAATGCTACGCAAAACATGAACACAAGATACCCTAGGGTAAACGCTCCAAGAAGAAATTACACACCTTTAGGAGAACCAATTGAGTCAATGCTAAAAAAGTTAATACAGACAAACATGATCACTTTACCTGAAGTAAGAGTGTATGAACCAGGTCTTTTCAAAAGAACATGGTGGAATGATAATGATTTATGTGATTATCATAGGACTAAAGGTCACAAAACGACAAGTTTCTAAAAATTGAAAAAATTGGTCCAAGATATGATAGACCAAGGGGACATCACAATTGATACCGATAAGATTTCAGCAAACACAAATCATATGATTTTTAAGGATCCTTTTGTTAAGAATGACAAGGGAAAAGATACCACATCAGGTAGCCAAGACAATATGGCTAACTACACAAAGGTCTCATACGACTACACTATTCATGCCATTAGCTCAGGAGATACAACAAACAATGATTCACAAGAAACACTTGATCAAGAGGATCAATATCAAGACACTCATACAGATGATAACCAAGTTTGCATGATATCTGAAGCAACAAAGTATGATGATGATAGAAATATTTGTCTTAGAGACTGGGGACATGATCAACCATCTCACTTAGGTTGGTTTGAAGATGAACTCATAGAACATATTATGGATGTCAAACATACACATCAAGACTATGAAGAGAGATTTAACATAAATCTTGATAAAACAACCTATGATACAAATGATACAATTGCTACAATCACAATTACTCCTAGAGATAGAGACTGTGCAGTGGTTACTCACAGATAAAAGTTAACTTTACAAGGGGTACCACAAAATCAACCACCAGTAGTAGGGACTTACAATGTAGTTGAGAAACTTAAGAAAACTCTAGCACATATATCATTATTTGAACTATTGCATATTTCACCCAATCATAGAGCTATACTGGACAAAGCACTTCAAGATTTAGTAGTGGACAAAGATATAGATGAACATGCCTTCTAGTCTATGGTAGGAAATATGACACAAGGCACATGTATTGCATTCACAGAACAAGATATTCCTAGTGATAAATTGCTTCATAATGACCCACTACATCTGGAAGCTTACATTCATAAGAAAAGAATCAGAAGAGTACTCATAGATGGGGGAGCCAGTCTCAACATTTGTACTTTAAAGCTAGTCAGAGCACTAGGATATTCTGAACTTCACATTGATTCTTCCAAACAGATAAATATCAAGGCTTACAATGATGAAGAACATCCATCTAAAGGCATTATAACATTACCTGTACAAGTAGGACCAATAACAACAGAAGTTTCTTTTCAAGTCTTGGACAGAGAGCTGGGATATATCATGTTATTGGGCTGCCCATGGATTCACACCATGCAAGCTGTACCATCCACATTTCATCAGTATGTCAAATTCCAATACAATGGTATTGAAATCACCATAAAGGGTGATCCAAATCCATTCCAACATTGCAATTATCTGAAAGACAGTGTCGATAATCAGGTACCTATCAATCAAGTCGTACCTCTCACTACATAGCTGGAAACATTAAAGATCACAGAACAAAAAAAAGATATGCCTATAACATCCTCCTTACAAATAAAGGATATGGGTTGTGGAGAGTACTCTATTGCAAATACTTTAACTGGGAAATAGTTGTCTCTTTCTCCTAAGTCCTTGGGGAAACCTCACACTACAGTGCAAAAGTGAGACAAACAAAAATAAATTGTCAAATACACAGATTCATGCTCTTTCATTAGATGGGGTGACTTACAAGAAGAATCCCTGAACAAAGATGTTAACCATTGGATATATAGAGAAGAAGATCATATGACAATACCTAGAATACACACAGATTAGTATGGTAATGGATTCAAAATACTCCAAAGACATGGATATGTTGGTACCATAGGCCTTGGGTTATAGAAACAAGGAAGACTAGAACCTGTTGTTCCTAATGATAATCCAGGGAATCAAGGATTGGGATACAAGCATGTACAACATATTACCGAAGTAAGACATCGTACTCTTGATATACTAAATTGACCAAGCAAAACAATAGATTACATATAACACAAGAATTTGTCCACACAAGCACTTCCATCTTCATCTCAAATGAGTAATCAGGTACCTACATCACCAAGTGTAGAATCAGATGGGAAAGACATGAGACAACTCTTGCAAGAACCTACCACTGAGTTACAAAATGATGCAGTTATTGACACAACAGTATAGGCTAATGTGGCAACAGATGTAGGATTACCCCCACCACCTGAATCCCACCCATGGTTATTATCACTACTTCTACCACGAGAAGCAACTTAGGCTCAACCTAACGAAACAGACGAAGAAAGATTGAAAAGGCTTATACCAGGCTTAAGAAGGGTCACTAATGTGCAAAGAAGACCAGTCAATCTACAATAGAATCAGGGATAGGAACAAGAAGAAATAAGTGATGATAACTCATATGATGAAACATATATTGAAAGTGAGATAGACTCTCATGATTACGAATTCTTATCACTCCATGATTCTAGCCCACCAGAAAGTGTATATTAAGGAATCAAATAAGGCTTATATAGGATGAAGATACTCAGCTAGTCAAACAATCAAGTCTTCATGTTATTTGAGTCTACTAAAGAAGGGAGTAATGATTTACCCCTAGTACATTCACACTTGATTGATTGGGGGCAAGAAGGAAAACCAACGTTGGATTGGTTTGAAAATAACGAAGCAATTTTAGAATTTCTAGGAGTCAGAGAGGGATTTCTGCAAGGTGATCATAAAGAAGGGTTTGCTATAGACCTGAATAGAATGACATACTTTGGAGAACAAAGTACTTCTCCAACAAAAGATAAGGATCAAACCACCCATAATGAAAAAAGTTACTCGGGTAATCTTCCTATGGAAAGAGAAAGTTCAGCATTACTTACAGAGGAAACATAAGAAGTAAACATAGCAGAAGGGGAGGTTGTACATAACATCCATCTGGCAAAATCACTGAGCAAAGAAAAAAAAGATAGATTCATTCATTTTTTCAAGCAACGACCTATCAGCTTTGCTTGGTCCTATTCAGACATGCCGGGCTTAGACTCTGAATTAGTGTTACATCACTTACCATTGATACCAGGAGTTAAACCTTACAAGCAAAAATTGATAAAAATGCATCCAAGTATTGCATTACTGGTTAAAATAGAACTACAAAAGTTGCTAGATTTAGGTTTTATTATACCTATTGACTATGCAGAATGGATATCCAACTTGGTACTTGTGACTAAGCCCACGAGAGGCATAAGAATCTGTACTGATTTTTGAGATCTAGATAAAGCTTGTCCTAATGATGACTTCCTGCTACCCAATATCTACATGATAGTTGACCTAACAGCTGGAAATGAGATGCTATCCTTAATGGATGGTTTTTCAGGATACGACCAGATTAAAATTGCACCAGAAGATCAAAATAAAATGACCTTTACATGCCCATGGGGAATGTACTGCTGGAATGTGATGACATTTCATCTTAAAAATGCCGGAGCAACATACCAAAGAGCCATGACAACGTTGTTTCATGACATGATCCATAACATAATGGAAGATTACGTGGATGACATATTGGATAAATCACAAACTAGAGAAAGTCACCTTACAATGCTTACACATATATTTGATCAGTTGGAATAGTATAATGTCAGATTAAACTCGAAGAAATGTGTGTTTGGCGTAACAACAAGTAAACTATTAGGGTTTATAGTATCAAACAGAGGAATTGAAATAGACCCTGCCAAGGTCAAGGCAATCATTGATATGCAACCTCCATCAACACTTAAACAACTCAGAGGGTTACAAGGAAGATTATAATCCATAAGGAGATTCATAGCATAGTTGGCAGATAAGTGTCACCCATTCCAGTATTTACTCAGGAAAGGAGTTACTTTTAAATGGACAGAACAATGCCAAGAAGCTTTCCAAGCTTTGAAAGATTATCTTTTGAACACACCAGTGTTAATATCTCCTACTCCAGGACAACCTCTATTGTTATACATATCAACAACAAACTCAACTCTAGGAGCTCTATTGGCACAACATGACAAAAAAGGAAAAGAAAGAGCCATTTATTATATAAGTAGGACTCTGATCGGCTATGAGCTTAATTATACCCCCATAGAGCGAGCATGCTTAGTAGTAATATTTGCATCACAAAAGATCAGACATTACATGTTGAGTCATAAGGTACAACTCATTGCACGCTTTGACCCACTCAAGTATCTATTGAGCAGAGCAACATTGACCGGGCGATTGGCTAAGTGGGTTATGATCTTGAGCGAGTTTTATATTAGACAAAAAATCCATCAAAGGACAAATCATAGTAGATCAATTAGCAGAGGCTCCTATACAAGACAGTCATCTATTGCTGATAGACTTTCCAGATGAATCCGTGTTTACATTAACTGCCTCAGTAATGTGGAAGTTATACTTTGATGGGTAATATACAAGTCACAGATCTGGAGCAGGCATTCTCTTCATTACTCCTCAAGGGGATGTTATACCCAAGTCCTTTAGGATCAATTTCCATGCACCAACAATATGGCTAAATATGAAGCTCTCCTCATAGGGCTTCGTACAACTGTACAATGGAAAATACAAGAGTTACAGGTCTATGGTGATTCACAGTTGATTGTAAACTAGGTCAATGATGATTACAACATGAAGGATGACAAACTCATGCCTTATAAGAAGTTGGTCGAAGATTACAAGGAGCACTTCAGCAAAATTACCTTCGAACAAATCCCAAGAATACAAACCAAGGTAGAAGATGCAATGGAAACCATAGGATCTCTTCTGAATATGCTTGCTAACAAAACTCAGTTTGAGTTTATCATAGAACAGTTAATGCTACCTGCATATGAGACTCCCCTATCAGACTATGTATGTGCAATTGTGGGTCCATAATCACCTTGGTACAATGAAATATATACATGTTTACACACCCAATACATGTCACCGGATCTGTCCAGAAATCAAAAGAAGACCTTTATTCGTTAGGCATCTAGATACACCATTATAGCTGATACTTTGTATAGAAAGGGTTTCGATGGAACTCTTCTCCGATGTCTAGATGAGAATGAAGCACACCTTGCTTTAAAAGAAGTCCATGATGGAATCTGTGGGGCTCACCAAAGTGGTCCACCATTGTCAAAGAAATTGCTGAGAACATGGTATTACCAGCCAACAATGGAAAAAGATGCTTACAAGTATGTACAAAAGTGTAAACAATGCCAAATGCATGGAGACCTTATTCATGCACCAACACAAGATCTTCAACCCATCACATCACCATGGCCATTTTCACAATGGGGATTAGATCTAGTGGGTAAAATCAACCCTACTTCTTCTAATGGGCACAAGTTTATCTTGATAGCCATTGAATACTTTACTAAGTGGGTTGAGGTGATTCCTTTAACATACACCACTGGAAAGCAGATAGCAAAATTCATGCTCAACTACATTATATGTAGATACAAAATTTCAATGTGCTTTTTACAGATAATGAGCATCCATTTAAAAACCAAGAAGTGAAAGAGTTGTGTGACAAATTCCACACACAACAGAGATTTGCCATGCCATACTATCCACAAAGTAATGGGAAAGCAGAGGCTACAAATAAAATAATATTGAAAATTCTTAAGAAAGTAGTCACTGACACAGGACGAGACTGGCATCTCCAGTTAAATCCCACTCTTTGGGCCTATAGAATAGGAGTAAACACACCTACAAGAGCAACACCATATTTCTTGGTCTATGGGACGAAAGCGATACTCCCCATTGAAATAGAAATACCGTCTCTAAGAGTCTCCTTACAGAACATCATATCAGAGGAAGATTACAGGGTAGCAAGGTTACAAGAACTCAAAACCCTTGATTAAAAAAGACAAACATTGTTTAACCATCTACAAGGATATCAAAATAGATTAAGATGAAGTTATAATAAACGGGTCTGCCCACAAACTTTTCAAGTGGGAGATCTAGTACTTAAAGAGAATAAAAGGAACATAGCAGAATGAGAAAGGCCAGGGAAATTCAAACCCAACTGGCTAGGTCCTTTCATTATAACGAGGGCCATAGGCAATGGAGCCTATAATTTGGCTACCATGGAGGGAGATCCAATCTCTGACCCTATGAACAACATGCACCTTAAGCGATATTATACCTAAGGGCTGTTTAGTTTAGGTTTTATTTTCCGCATTTCATATCATATCATTTAAAACACAACATTACATGTAGTTTCTATTTTAGATGCATCACATTTTTAAACTTTCCACATTTTCATATAGAAGCCTCAATAAAACAAGGCAACTGTTCGAGTTTATCATTCATTTGCATCTATGGAAAACAAGGGTCATTTCCTTTCTTAGATATTTAGACATGAAGTCTTTGAGGTTCTAAGGTCATTCATTCTCAACATTACCTTGTGACGACGCTTTACTTATGGTTGGGTAGTGATTTCACTATTTGAGACTTGTTAACCTAAAGTCTATCAATTGTTATATCTCACATATTAAGAAGATCTCTAATTCATTCTAGACACCTAGTTGATCATATGACTAGTGAAAAATCTAAAATTCTACTTCAGCACCGCTGTAATTGTCACACCCAAGTAGGTTTCATTACTTACAAGTCAAGGCAAGAAAATAAAAAGAAAAAGCCAAATATCCATCTAAAGGCAAAAAGAGCAATGATATATAACTGAAATATCATGTATACAAAATGTGATAAAAAGCTTGACTATGGGAACATGCAAGTAACTCCATTAGGGCTATGAATGCTTATTTGCAATGAAGCAATATTTGAGAAATTACAGTCTATAACCTCATCAGAGCTCTCAAGGCTTGCTGGCAGCGAGGCTCTATTCGGGATGCTTTTGAACTTAGAAAAATCATGTAGCTAGTCATATAGGATGCTAAGGATATTTAGTGAACACAAGAGTGGGAATTAACGGATCTGCACACACATGGGCAAACAAAGATCAAAGTTTCAAGAACTAATGGGGAAGTTTTCCACGTCTCCATTTGTAAATCCTAGTCACTAAGTTTGTTGAGATGAATGATCCCTAGGACCTTAAGGTCGATTTACCGCTTATCTATGAAATGTTTTGTACCTCCTTTTCAATTGGTGTATTACAAATGCAAAAATAAATATACAGTCAACCTTGTTCGAATAAGAAATGCATCTTCATCATGCATATTGCATTCACGTAGGTCATGTCAAAAATTCATTTGTCTCCACATACATTCTACAGATTATCATGTCATACAGGTTTGCACACTAGGGGCATAACTAAAAAAATCCTAAAAATCATATAAAGTCCTGAAAAAATCCTAAAAAGTAGATAAAGTCTTGAAAAAATCCTAAAAAATAGATAAAGCCTTGAAAAAATTCTAAAAATCATATAACGTCCTTCAAAAAATCCAAAAAACAGTGAAAAACTCAAAATCCAAAAAAAAAAAAAAATCGAAAACCACAAAATCCAAAAATATTGAAAAATCTAAAAATACCAAAAACTTTCAAATACGATCCTGAAAAAAATACCAAAAACATTCAAATATCGATCCACATAATCCAAAAACATCGAAAAATCTCTTGGAAAAGAACTAAAAATCGAAAATCAATCAATAAGAAAAACTTCCAATAAAATGTCTTGTGAGAAACAAATACCCTAGTAGATATCCAACAAACACTTCACACGAAGTTAACAAAGGATATGACTATCCAGTCAAACATCTGCAATCAACTGATCAAACTGTCTTATCAATCATATCATATCCATATCAACGTGATCATTATCTTGTCTTAAACAGAAAAGGATACACTCGAAATCAGATAGTTCAGTCTTAAACGGGGTCTGCAACTTTCTGAGATCAGACATTATCAACCATCACATCAAACAACTGAGAACAAAGGAACAAGGTCAGTATAGTTGCTGAATTTTGTCCGGGTCAGTCTTTAACTTTTTATCATTTGGCGACAGATATTGTTCCTATGCTACTCAAGGATGTCCACAAATGACTAGAGGAGCTATGATGGGCATTATCTTTTTCTTTGTTTGCTATTTGTGGTGTGAACCAATGAAAGTCTAGGGAAATTGCTCTAGTGGGTGTCTGTGATAAGAGCCTTCACATCAAGGTGAAATTGCCACACATACCTCGACCCCTAACGCAATTCCTAGAATGGAGGGTTCACTCCTTGTCTGCTATGTGTTTGTTTCTTCAATGAGATATCTTTACATCTTGGTTCCTTATACCCCGATGTGCTAAAGCTTCATTGTTCAATAATAAGGCTCAGTGATGAATATATATTGACACAATAAAATATGTGACACAGGTTCGTGATTCATTCAATTTCATTCTTATTCTCATCTCAATTGCTTAATGATAGTTTATTGATTTCTCATCTTCTGTCTAAATCACATTATTTCTATCATCAATTTTTATCTCTATCATTATGACTAACATTTCTTCAATTTATATCTGAGTTAAAATTGGTTCAACCATTATCATATTAAAAGCATTCATCAATATAGAGTTCATTTGCATTCATTATAGAGTTCATTTGCATTCATTTAGATTTCATTTACATCATTACTACATACATGTACTACCATTGCATTTAGAAACATATAGAATTAAAATAGATATGCATCATAAAACTCTAAAAAATCATATAAAACATACATAGATCATTGCCAAAACCCGCATGCCATATATATATAACTCAAAAATGATAATGTGTGTGAATACAATAAATAAGCCCGAAGGCTCAGATAACATGATCAACTAACACTGCCTCTCTCAGCAGGTGGATCCTGTCCACTAGATCCTACCCCAGGATGTCGAGGTGGTCCCATAACACCACCACTGCTAGTTTTTCGTGAAGTAGATCTACTCGATCTCCTCCCCATGTATTCACTAAAGCTAGGCTCTTTGACCCTCAGGGATGACTCTCTCATATGCCTGCCGATAATAAATAGACTCCTGCGCAGCAGTGAAATACCTATCTGCTTGGTTGAGCGCACCTGTACCTTCTCTAAAAAGTTGATCGAAGGCATCCATAGTAATCTGACATCTCCACACTTCCTCATCTCTCTCCCTCTAGAGACGATCTCTCTTAGCCTCAAGGGCACCGTAATCTGCATGGTACGTCTCTCGCTCGATATCTCATCTAGTGACCTCATCCTCCAAAATCTGAACCCACACTCTAAGAGTCTCCAGCTCATCATCAACCTACCCTCTCCCATCCTTAGCACTAGGCACATCCTCTAGCTCTGGAATATCCTCATCATCACCTCCATCCTCGCTGCTCGATGAATCAGAAGAATCATCGCTGTCCTCACTACTAATAGACTCGGTGTCCCCACTAATGTCTACATTATCATCTCCATCATCTCCCCCCTCTCCTCCCTCATCTCCACCATCTCCTCCCTCAGCTCCACCCTCTCCTCCTCCTCTGGCTCTCTCCCCTGCATCTATCCTCAACCGCTGTCTAGGATGACAAATCTGCTGTGTTATAATCGAAACAACATGATCAGTCAAAGGCACTAGCCCGTGCCTAGCAAACCATGCATCGTACTCCACCATCGTCCCTGGATCCACTCCACCTCTACCCCAACCCCAAAGTAATGGCTACAAAGAATTGAACTTATCAGAAGCAACATGTGGTTGTATGCACACACCCCAATCAGATACCTCTCGCGATACACGAGCAAAATAGGTAGCAACCACAAGTGTCACCTGTACCTCACCGAACTATCTGAGAACCCATCTTGGAAGATACATCTCAATAATCTGCTCGGTCTCAAAGGTCCTCCCAATAAGATATCTCTGCTGTCGGCAGAAAGACAAATGCACTACATCATCAGGCCAACCGGGGCAATCTAAGTAAGGTCTCCAAATAAAATGCTGTAATATGTCAAACTGATGTTTCTAGTACAAGGTGTTCCCCGAACCTTTGTGTCTGATACCTACTGTATACCTGAAGGCATAAGGCTCACCAGGCTGCAAGTCTACATGAATGACAAGCCTAGAAATAGAAATGTGCTCCCATGCCCATGTCTGAAGAAAAGTAACACCACAATTGATAGAACGGTATCCCAGATAGACTATACCATGCATCTGATAGTATAACATGGCTAGAAGACAAGGACCCCAGGCATATAGTCGACAATGCACAATCATATCATGGATCACTCTACCCCATCCAACTGGAAACCCATGATCTCGTCTGTCAGGTATCAGTAAACCACCAACAACACTGCATAATACAATAGTCAGGTCATCATAGTCTAATCGGGCACAAGGGATATCATAACGACTGCTGATCTGCAAATCCTGAATCTCACACTCGAAAAGTGCACATAGTCCAACAATGCCATCATCATGGTCATATATAACTCTCTCACCATGAATGGGAATACACAGTATATGCCATACATCCTCTAACGTAATGTATGCCTCACTAGTCGGAAGATGAAAAGAACAGGTCTCAGAATGCCACCGCTCTATCAAAGCCGTAATCATGGTCCTGTTGGCCGTAACCTCTGGAAAATTTAAAACATGGTATAGACCAAGCTGTCGGATATGCTCAATCTCCTCATCCGGTAAGTCAGCTCGAAGATCAAGTCCACTAGGTCTGCTCTGTCGGCAGTATAACACTCCAATGTTCTCCTGCAACGAGAAAATGATCAAAATAAAAACTTAAATATTTTCAAACACATGACAAAAAATTACATATAAAATGAATGCATGACAATTATTACTTATGCGGTACAAATATGACTCTTGCGTAATGATTAAAGCTAATGAATAATGAAATGGGTGCATGTGTAACAATAAACACTTATGCGTAATGGTATACATGAATTCGGCATGATAACACTAATGCGTAACACTTAGGATGCATGTGTATCATTTAAAGCGTTTGTGATACACTTAACACTAATGCGTGAAATTCGACAAGTGATTGCGTAACACAACGCAAAAATTGATCATGGAATTTTTTTGAAAAATAGACATAAAACAGGCATAAATTGGGAAAAAATTGGAAAAATACCATGCCGCCAGTCCCATGAGGTCTCTGATATGAACGTACTCGGTCAGACAGGTGCAATTGAGCTCTATAAGCAGCCATGATGATCAAATACTCAGAAAAAAACACACAAATTGCATAGACAACCAAGGAATTACCAAAGTGCAAATGAGCAAATGAAAACCTAAAAATCTCTATTTAAAACTCAAAATTAGGGTTTTCTAACACCTTGACGTCTGTGGTCCCTGCCAGCTTCAAACACCTTGTAGCCTACTCAAATGATCTCAAAATCACACAAAATTTTACATGCTTGCTTATTTGACTGATATTGAAAACATGGTCTCAATTTTGGAATTTTCCGACCACCTTTTCCGCGGGGGCATATTTACACTATACAACAGTACCAAGGCATACTGGGGCAAAATTTTTTGTTTTCTTTGAAATAATGTCGTTCTAACTTTGTCTCAAAGAGGGGCAAATGTAGACACCTAAAAATGTCTCATTGATCATGTACTAGTTATTCCTCTAATTGATTAAATAATCTTTATTATTTATTTAATTTAATTAATCTTATTCTTCTAATTTCATATTTCCTCATAATCTTACTAATTATTCTATTTCTTATTCTTTCATCATTTAATCATTTTAATCATTTTCTAAATATTAATTAAATATTTATTATTTAATTAATTATGGTTAATTCCTCAATTTAAATAATCTTTATTATTTAAATAAATAAATTTTCAATTTCTATCTCTGATCATCTAATCATTCAACCCTCTTCTAAATATTAATTAAATATTTATTATTTAATTAAATTTCATTTCTAAATAATTAAATAGTTTCTTTAAATTAATTAATTAATTAATTAATTCTTCGAATTCCAAATCCCCAAATTCTAATTTCATTTAATTTCATATTCTTCTAATTTCTTCCAAATTCAAATACATGTGCATGATTTCAAAAACCAAATTGAAAATCAAAGTCAAGTTCTAAATATATTCAAATGCTAAATTGAATTAATAAATTCAATTATTTGAATAATATCTCATGCAAAGATTAAATTAATAATCTAAATCTAAATGCAAGCACATGCTAAATTAATTAATTCAATCAATCAATTAATTAAATCATTTATCTCTCCAATCTCTATTTCCATCTTTCAGTTAGCTTTTTCTAAATTAAGCTTTCTTTGTCATCCTCTTTATTTCCTCCAATCATTCTTTTTCTTCCCTCAATCAGCTTTTTCTCAATCAGTGGACTCAATTAATCTATTCAATCTATTGAGTTTCACTCCTACAATCAGCAGTTCAACTATCAATTTTCATTTGAGCTCACCTAAGTTCACACCTCTTGATCATTTGGTTCCACCTTTCAATCAATCTCATCCAATTTTCTATAAATTGAGCATCCAATCTCCACTTTCAACAATCACGAACTTTGAATCTTCGTGTCACTTGCAGGTTACCAGCGCAATATCTGAGAGCCATCATACCACGAAGACGAGAAGAGCAATGGAAGTTCTACGCAGTCACAAAATAAGGAGTTTTTGATTTGATTTGATGATTTATAATTCCTATTTCTTAATTGCGTTATTTCATTGTATTGTTTGTTAAATTCTTATTAGGATAGGGATTTGTGATTTCCCTTGTTTCTAATTGATTACTTTGTTAATAGAAGATGAATTTTGCATCCCACAAAATCTACTCATACCTCCATCACCAATACCTTCCCCCCAACAATTCTTGTAGTCAATACAAAACATTTATCCAAAAAGCCTCTCGTTATGTCATCATTGCAGATACTCTTTACTGAAAAGGTCTAGATGGAACTTTCCTTAGAAGTCTTGACTCAATGGAAGCACAAACAACCTATAGGAGGTACACAATAGTATTTGTGGAGCTCACTCCAATGGTCCAACACTAGCTAAGAAGCTCATGTGTGTAGGGTATTACTGGTCAATTATGGAAAGGGATTCCTACAAATTTGTACAAAGATGTTATTAGTGTCAAGTTCACAGAGACTTAATACGTACCAGTCAATTATGAAAAGGGATTCCTACAAATTGTACAAAGATGTTATTAGTGTCAAGTTCACAGAGACTTAATACATGCACTAGTGCAAGGTCTACAACCAATAACATCTCCTTGGCCATTCTCTCAATGGGGGTTTATCTCATCAAGAAAATTAATCCCACTTCTTCCAATGGACACAAATTCATCCTTACCACCACTAAGTACTTTACAAAGTGGATTGAGGCCATCCCTCTCACCTACATGACTGGCAAACAAATTGCTAAGTTTATCTTAAGCTACATCATATGTCAGTATGAGTCCCCCTTTGTATTGTCACAGACAATGGCCGTCCCTTCAAAAATCAGGATGTTCATAAGATTTGTGACAAATTCCATATCCAACATCGCTTTTCCATGCCATATTACCCAACAAGTAGTGGTCAAGTGGATGCATCTAATAAGACCATCATTTAGATTCTCAAAAAGATTGTCAATGATGCTGGTCATGAGTAGCACCTCTAGCTTAATCTTGCCCTCTGAACTTACCTCACTAGCATTCGCACACACACTAATGCCACCCCATATTCCCTTGTCTACAAAGTCAAAGCCATATTATCAATTAAGGTTGAATTTCCCTCTCTTAGAGAGCCCCTACAAAATTTGATCACTGATGAAGACTATAGAGTTTCTAGATTGCAAGAGCTAGAGATTTTGGATGAGAAATGCCAAAGTGCATTGAACCATATTAAAGCATATAAAAAATGCCTCCGATGTAGCTACAACAAGAAATTATATGTTTGATTCTTTGAGATATGAGATCTCATTCTAAAGAAAAATTACTAGAATATGATAGAGAGAGACTTGCCAAGTTTGAACCAAATTGGTTGGGTCCATACATTGTTACAACAACCTATGGAAATGGGACCTATTAGTTATCCACTCTAGAAGGAGAACTTTTGCCAAATCCAATAAATAGTGTGCATCTTAGAAAATTCTACACATAATTCTTGGAGTATCTAACCAAAAATACATACATATATACATATACATATACATATACATATATAGATATATACATATATATCTACATACACACATATATACATATATGTATGTATACATACATATATGTATATATGTATATGTATATGCACACACACACACATACATAGTGCATACACACACATACATATGTGTATACACACACATATATATGTATGTATATATGCATACATATATGTGTGTGTGTATACATACACACACACATATATGTATGCATATATACATACATATATATGTGTGTGTATACACATATGTATGTGTGTGTATGCATTATGTATGTATGTATATATGTGTGTGTGTGTGTGTGTGTGTGTGTGTGTGTGTGTGTGTGTGTGTGTGTGTGTGTGTGTGCACATACGTATATGTGTGTGTGTGTGTGTATACATATGTATACACATATGTATATGTGTGTGTGTGTATACACATATGTATACATATATGTATATATATATATATATACATACATAATGCACACACACACACACACACATATGTATGTATATATACATACATAATGCATACACACACACACATACATACACACATACATACATACATACATATATATATATATATATATATATATAACATACATACGTACATATATGTGTATACATACATACATACATACATACATACATACATACATACATACATATATGCATGTATGTATGTATGTATATGCATGCATGCATATATATATGTATATAGATATGCATATACATACATATACATACATATATATATATATATATATATATATATATGTATATGTATATACATACATACATACATACATACATATATGCATGTATGTATGTATGTATATGCATGTATGTATGTATATATATATATATATATATATATATATATAGATATATAGATATGTATATACATACATATACATATACATATATATATATACATATATGTATATATATACATACATATGTGTATACATATACATATCCACACACACACACACACACACACACACACACACACACACACACACACACACACTATTGCTCTACCTTCTACCACCATTCCACTCGACCAACATGATCCATTCACCATCCATATTTCACCTTTCATAACAACACCCATGCATCCCCCTTCTCACAACCTGCGATTCCTCAGTCCCTCATGTTGTTAGTCCATCACCATAATAAGTTAGTCCATCCCCTCATCTTTTGTAATAAATGATCCTTTGCCTAACTAGGGGCAATAACCAAATTAGAAGGTTGTGCGTTCGATTCGCGTCGGGTTCACCATTTGTAAGCACTTGAAAATTTGAGGGAAAAAACATGTAATAGACTAATTAGGCAACCACTAAAACCCAATTCTGTCACAAAATTCTAAATTGCCAATCAATAAAGAAATGGATAAGGAAATCAACAAATGAATGATACAAAACAAATCAAACCAAACTCCATTGCCAATTCCATGCATCTAGCCTACAAAGTCCTTCTTCTCCTTGTGTTGTATGAGGGCTTTCCGAATTGTACTTTATAATAACCTGCAAAATAAAAGCATAAGAATACAAAGATATTGGTTGTTTATAATGGAGATTGAGCTTGAATTTATATATTTAAAAAAAATGATTTGATGTTTGAGATTAATTTGAGAATACAGATGATCAATGCTTGAGTTTTGATGAGACAATTTGAGAAAATTACTCATTGTAATTGACTTTGATTAAGAATCACTCATCTAACTGACTAGATAACTGATTTAATTGATCAGTTAGGATAACTTATTGACTATTTAGAAAAATATGATTTTGAAAAGAGTGGGCTGATTGGTTAGTTAGAAAAAGTGATTGATGATTGATTGAGAGTCGATGGTAGTTAGGAATTTAAAATGTGATGTTGGAGAATGAATGAAAATAGTATTTTTGTGAATCTGGATTTTTGAAAACATGAAATTATATTGGAAAGAGAAGGAAATGAAATTGATTTGAATTTGAAGAGAAATGAAATTATGAAAGATAAATGAGATTACATAAATTTGGAAATGTATATAATTAAGAGGACATTGTTAGCTAATTAAATAATTTAAAATAATTATTTGATAATGGGAAGATAGAAATTAAATTAAATAAAATAATGAAGACTGTTTAATTAAAGTGAGGTGATGAAATAATTAATTGAATAATAAAATTATTTAATTAACTTTGGAGGAAAATTAGATAACTAAATAATTAAAAATTACTTAATTATGATAAAAGCGGGAAATTTTGATGTTTGAATTTGCATAAGAGGAATGAAGTTAAATTAGAAGAATGACACTAAATTAATAAATCTATTTAATTAAAGAGGAAAATTTAGTAAAATTAGCCCTCACAAGTGTGGTACAGTTTTTAGTGTCTACAATCAGATAGAGGAAAAAATCTACCATGTGAGAGGAGGTTAGGCACCAAGGGGATGGGTATTGAAAATGGGGAAGAGGTTTGAAAGGGATCCTTGAAAATATGTAACTAATGAAATAGTTACAAGATAACTACCATGAGAATACATAAAGGAGTAATGCAATCCCAAAATAAAAGCACCCATTGTGGCAAGAGGAGATTGTAGGATTGTCCAAGTCATGAGAATCATGACATGAGTTGCTTTTAGGTATAGTAGGCAAGGTGGGTGTTGGATTAAGGGATAATTTCTCTTGAGTGTCCTAATGACGAGTTGGTAATGTCTTCTTTCGAGAATCTTAAATTTTGAATTGTGGGTTATGAAACTCATAAACAAGTATAAGTTCCAAAAACAAAAAAATGCTCCTAGAAAGAAATGGAAAGAAGAAATCTAGAAGAAGACAATTTTTTTTTGGTTTTTATCACACAATATTTTGTAAATGTAGTATGCAATAGCAATTATGAAATTAATTAACCAACTAATTAAGTGCAAGTACATAAGCAATACACATAAAAAATGATTGCAAGCACGAACCATCTAATTAAATGCAAAAAAAAAGTAATGTAAACTGTTGGATTCTCCAAAATGAAATGAAGGGAAAATTAGATCCTATAATAAAAAGTGCACCTAAAGATCTCAATTCCCTTCTCATAACATCGAGGAAGAAGAATAGGCTTATTTACTGTCTCCAAATGAGAGCTAGGTGTTTGGATTATTGTTCCATAATTTTGTGAAAGATGATTGAGATGAGATAGTAAAGTGTTTGTATGTGGTTTATTTTGATTATGAAAAATGATTGAATTTAACAATAAAGAGTAGATGCAAGATGAAAAACATAAATACTAAAGAAGATTTGAGATGACAATGCAAAGAGGAACCTAGATTTGAAAGTTTAATTTTACTGTGTAATATAGAAGCATCAGATGCCCTAGTTTGGAGATGATGGAGATTGTAGAAGATGAGTAGAAATATAATCAAGAGTATATAAACAAATATCTCCCAAAAATATTGCTCAAAGTAGTAGGTAAGGGGCCTTGGGCACCCTAGTCTGAGAATTTTTGTTTGTTCAAAGTCTGTCACTATCTCTCACTCTTTGCTCTACTTGTTTGTAACTTTCCCATTGTTGAATTTATACTTTCACACATGGAAAATGAGAATTTTTTTTGTATTGCTTAGGGGCTCTCCTACGTCAAACCACATGTTAGTGTTTCCACTTCCACGACTGCTAATGATGAGATTTGAGTGTGTTCCTTTGTAAGAATAGGGGATAAACAAATAATAAAATTTTGAATTAACAAGATATTACCTCAAGTATGAAACCCTCTCATGGAACCTCAAACAAGGATTGATAGGAATTTTTTCAACATGTTAGTGTATGCTTTCATAGTGGAATGACACAATGTACTTGATCATTATTGCTTTAGTAGAGTTTAATGCTTGAATGCAAATTTGTGATTGAATGATTTGAATTACTTGCTAGAGTGTTTGAATGCTTGCTTGAAAATATTAGTTTGAAATGAGAAAGGGTGTTGTATTTATATGCAACTTTCACCTTTTTAAAATAACTTTTGGGGTAGGCCAAAAAAAAAGATAGACAAATTACCACAAATTTCAAGGCTGACATTGATCCTTTAAAAGTTGAGCTCATTTTACTCAGACAAGAGTGTTGGGTGCCCTAGTCATAGAAAATTATGCTATGAAAAAGACTAGGAATATAGGAATACATATTGTTTAAAGACACAGTCCCAAAATTAGGCACAATCACACAAATTAGGCACACATGCCAAAGTGGGTCCCAAATCTAGTGTGAAATTGTTAAGGTCAACAATTTATGAGATTAAAATAAGAATTTTATCTTTCCAATTTATATATTATCCTATATTGTGTTTACTCATTTTTTTTTTAATAAAAGAGGAAAAGACACTAAAGATTTTGTATTAATAAAAATAAAAATATTACAATAAAGTCCAAAAAATCAATTCTAAGAAAGAAATCAAGAGAGCCAAATATTCACTATCCCAAAAAAAGAAAGCAAAGGACCCATATGCCCATTAAAAAAAGAGGCCATATAAAGCCTACATAAGCCATAGATCAAAGAACTTCAAAAACTTTATATGCACCATAAGATATACACAAGTGCAAAATGGAATAAAAAAGGCTTGAGAAACCAGTTGCGCAGACCAACATCAAGAGGAGCACCAACATCTTTTAACAAATGAGTATCTTTAGAAACTCAATCATCCAAGGGATGAATTTTATGAAGAGGAAGCATGTCTCAAGGGTCCTTTGATAACTGAACTATGAGCTCAAGGAGAGAATGGATTCCCGTGAAAGTATCCAAAGCCCCAACAAGGATTCTCAGGTTAACATGGTCTAGAATAATCGAATTTAAGAATTTAATCACCACACCTATTCTAAATAATTCCAACCCTAACTACATGCAATAGTTCTCCATTCCAACCATTAGTAAGAAGCTCATCAAAAGATAAAAAACTACCAATAGGAAATATACTAACATCAAAACGATAGCTAGAAAGCACATTATCCAATTCCTCAAAGGCAAACAAGTAGGATTGAAATAATACATTGGAAAGAGCCCACACCATACAAGAATATAGAATAAGATCCATGCAAATAGTAAGGAATTAAGAAGCCACTTCAGAATAAAGAGTAGACAAGTTCTAAACTAACCATTGTTTACCAATAATCTTTGTAATTGCACAAAAAATATCCACATTGTGTTTATTATTGTGTAAACATGCGATATTGATTTTTTGAAATAATATTCTCTTTTTCACCTTGAATTTGTTTCATCCATGTGACTATTTTGACTTTCTCTCTCACATTCCTTTTGAATTCTACATTTGTTTTTGGGAAATATTGCATGATAATTCTAGATTTACCCATCCACTTGTTAATTTTATTCATCCATGTGTTCTTTTCTAGTTAGATTCTCATCAATTGCAATTTTATGCTTGTAACGGGATTCCATGTTCTCCATTCTCTTCAAATAACCTAGCAATCAAATCATCATCTCCACTTCAACTAGGAATTCTCAAGGATTGGCTAAGATGATGTTGGATGGGATTGTGGATTTTATTTTGAAACTTCTTTTGATTAAATGTATTTATAACCTTTATGTTTGTCTCCATTTTGATGTTAAAATATTGTTGCCCCAATCTTTGAAACCATACAACACCACTGATATAATAAGTAGCCCAAATACTGTATGGTTTGTTTTCCAATCCTATAAATTAGCCAATCTATATTTTTTTGAAGCATGGAATGATCTTTGCAACCCATTTGTATCCTTTTTGTTCTACAATTCTCTCCACTAAGGTTGTTATGAAAATAAAGGTCTAGATATTTGTATTTGTTTATCACTTACAAGTGGATTCCTTCAAACTCAAAACTTATTTTCTTATTTTTTCTTCTCAAGTTAAATATTATGACCTTGGTGTTGCCAAATTCACGTTCATTCCCACATCTTGTTAGAATAGTTGTAGAGCTCTCATGTGTTATTTTAGTTAATGCACCATTTTATCCATTAAGATGAGGTCATTTGCATAGAGAATCTAATTTACCATAAAAGTGGCTATTTGAACACACCTATCCCTTGAATTATTTATCCACTCTTCTAACTTGTCTATGTAAATCCATAACAAAGATGGAGACAACAAGAACCCTTATTTGACTTCAATTTCAATCCCAAAATATTTGAAATGCCATCCTTTGTTCTAATTTTAGTTTATATATATGACCATACAACCCATGGATTCTTGACTTATATTTTTTTGGTTTTCCCAACTCTTCCATTTTGCCCCAAAGTTTTCTTCTAGGAACTGTGTGAAAGGTATTTTTAAAATTAATTTTTTTTTTCAAAAACCTCTTCCCCCTAGTTTCTCCCAAACTCTTTCAATCAAAAGTTTGATAGTGATGCAATGGTCAATTATAGAGTTCCTTGGCCCTAAAACTATTTTTCCTTTCTCATCTCACCCTCCTTTTCTACCCAAAGACTAATCCTATGATTTACCATGCTTCTAAATAGTTTTTAAGAAATGGGATTAATCATTATGGAAGGTTCGCTTGAAAAGTTGTTGACATCCCCACTTTTTGAGGGGAGGAATGATGGTACTAGTTGTCCAATTTTCTATGAAATCATCATGAACGAACCCATTAATAATATTTTGATGCACAATACAAAAAGTTTCCACATTTTGAGAATTACATCTAGAACCCATATTGTCTCAAGCTTTGCCTACCACAAACTTTTTGATTCCTTCATTTATATCCTTTACGGATAAGAGCTTAAGCCTAGTTTTAATTACCTAGAGGTCTTTATTTTGGTTGCTTTGATACAATATTTTTGCATA